>NC_134813.1:27626313-27628813 GCF_046742065.1 Oratosquilla oratoria
CAAATTATATTTATTGAAAAGACTTTTAGATAGTGTGGATGTATACTCTTAGATTCTAGATTTCTTAAACACATGTGATAATTGCTGAAAGACTTTTAGATAGTGTGGGTGTATACTCTTAGATTCTAGATTTCTTAAACACAAATGATAATTGCTGGAAAAAACTTACTCCTAGCTTTTGTAGATCTCTTAAACATAAATGATAATTATTGAATGAACTAGTCATAGCTTTTCCATCGCCACATAGTACCTGCATTAATTATAATTATATCAATTGTATCAACAATATTTTGAAGATTTTCCAATATTTTTTCTTCGTCCTCGACAGATGTATTGATATTCATTTTCAATTGAGTTGGAGAAAAAATTTAAATATGTGTCTTGTATGTTTTCCCGAATTTTGATTGATAATTCCTCTTCTGTTTTATTTCTATTATATATTTCAAGCTCATTCTTTATGCCTCGCATAAAATAAAAATGGGTAAAATTTCAAACAGAATGTTACAAAAGATTTTATTTTTGTCATGTCAGAGGAGTGTACAAAGAGAGTGGGAGTTTTTTTGTTTTGTTTTTTGACATATTTGATCATATTCTACCTTAGTTTCTCTTATTCTGTTCTCCGTTGTCATAACATAGAAATACCCGTTCTCATGACAGTAGAATGTCATACGAGGAAAAAAGACTTTTTTCTATTGATTTAATTTTAATTTCATTTAATTAGTTTAATTCTGTTTTGTTTTATCTATTTTAATTTATTTTATATTATCATGAAACAGAAGTGTCATACAAAGGGAAACGACCATACAAAAGACAGAGAGAGAGAGAGAGAGAGAGAGAGAGAGAGAGAGAGAGAGAGAGAGAGAGAGAGAGAGAGGTAGAGAGAGAGCGAGAGAGGTAGAGAGAGAGAGAGAGGTAGAGAGAGAGAGAGAGAGAGAGAGAGAGAGAGAGAGGTAGAGAGAGAGCGAGAGAGGTAGAGAGAGAGCGAGAGAGGTAGAGAGAGAGCGAGAGAGGTAGAGAGAGAGAGAGAAGTTCTTCATTTCTCCTGGTGGAGAACATCACGAAGTCAGCGAGGTCGCATTGGCGGTAACGCGATCATCACCACGGCCGTCTTTAAGCAATGACATTTCACCCCCGCTGCTCTTGAATATTGAGGGCGCCCGCGTCCTGACACAGCTTCCAGGTCCTGGAAGAAAAAAAAAGACCACTTACCCAAGTTTACAAGCGTTTGATGTACTTAGTGTGCCACAGAGTAAGGTAGCAGTTGCGCAAAGAAACAAAACAACAGTGTTTTTAAATGTATGAGAAAAAAGTAGATAAAATAAATAGATAAAAATAATTATAATAATGATAACAATAATCATAATAGTAATAATGATGATAATGATAATAACAATGATAATAATAATAATAGGTAAATGTATATGTATTATGTATATATATATATGTATATATATATATATATATATATGTATATATATATATATGTATAAATATATATATATATATATGTATATATATATATATATATATATATTTATACAGACACTTCGTCACTGACGGTTCCGAAGATTAATTTTTAATTTATCTAAATTATTTGCTAACAACTGCCTGGTTTATGATGCTATTTACATTTTATTTATAACCTTAAATCTATCTTCGTAGACATGAAATATAACTAGCGATATGTATGTACAGTATGTAAGTATATATGTACATGCGTATTTACATATGTATATGTACGTATGTATATATGTATAAAGTGTGTCACGGCTCATGTATTTGAGTTGAAAAAATAAGAGTGTTTGCAACTATGTGGATAATTTTAATGTTATAGGATCCAACCAAATCATTGGATTCAACCCAAACGTTACTACAGTCCTGTTAGAAAGTATTGTCTCAAGAGAACACTGCCTTTATAACAACGTGGGATTTTTTAGTAATCTTAAAAACGTGGAAAAGACATTTAAATGTCGTATGTTGACGTGACGTGTGGACCATAAACTCACATTACAAATATCTAGTAACACTATTCTACTATTTTCTGTATCAGGTCGATTCTAGTGGTTATAGAAAAATCTCTATTTCTGAGAATGATACTGAAAATGCAAGAGATATTGTAATTGCATTTCACTAAAAAATTACCAATTATAATGTTATATTTGTTGATACACATTCTGTACAATAAAGTTCATATATTCTTTTGTTAATCTAACAAATAAATAAACAGAAATATATCCAAGTAAACAAATAAATAAAATACAAATGAACAAGTAAATATATGATTAATTAAGAAGTAAAATAATAAAAGAAAGAAATAAACGACTATATAAGTAGACAGATAAAATGAAATGTTAGTTTCCCTTCCCCACACGGAGATGAGAATTGAGAATTGTCCACAATAGCGTGTCAGGCTGCAATAAACTAACTAAACTGAATAAGAGGCTTGAAGTATAAGTACACCAGTGAGCATCGGCAAGAGCAATAGTGGAGGAGGATCTGG
>NC_134813.1:27633813-27636313 GCF_046742065.1 Oratosquilla oratoria
GTTGTACAGTCAAGTCATCGTGTGAAGAGTAATAGGTATTATCGGTACAGTGAGTCCTCGTTATACAGTAATTCTTTATCCGGTAAATTCACATACATACATACATATACCAAGGGTTTTCCTCCCTTACAAGGGAGGCAGCCAAAAAGAGAAAGGCTACCTCGCTTGTAAGGGGGAAAAAACCGTGGTATATGTATATATGTATGTATGTGAATTTACCGGATGAAGAATTACTGTATAAGGAGGACTCACTGTATATAAGTGGTGCAAGCTGGTGCAAGACTGCACTCCATGTCGCCTCTGAGCACAGACACCACATCCTCCTCACTCGCTTCCCCACCAAGACTAATGTCTGTTCACACTAGCGGTTTGAACTGCGCGGAAACCTTGACGGTACCGCATAATCAAGGAAGAACCGCGGTTGTGTGTGAACGTGGTTGAAATCGCTAGTGTGACCAGGGATTCACTAGTTCGCAAATGTCACCAACTAATGGACAGTTTGTCATCGACCTCCCGATGGGCACAAACCCCAACGAAGGAACTTGGTGCCATGCGAGTGGCACTCTTGACTTTGGTCAGGCACTATGTGGCACTGGCTCTCTCTCTCTCTCTCCCTCTCTCTCTCTCTCTCTCTCTCTCTCTCTCTCTCTCTCTCTCTCTCTCTCTCTCTCTCTCTCTCTCTCTCTCTCTCTCTCTCTCTCTCTCCCCCTCTCTCTCTCTCTTTCTCCCCCCCCTCTCTCTCTCTCTCTCTCTCTCTCTCTCTCTCTCTCTCTCTCTCTCTCTCTCTCTCTCTCTCTCTCTCTCTCTCTCTCTCTCTCTCTCTCTCTCTCTCTCTCTCTCTCTCTCTCTCTCGCTCTCTTTGACTGTTCGTTTCTCTCTCTCTGTCTCTATCTGTTTCTTTCTCTCTCTCTCTCTCTCTCTTTCTCTCTCTCTCTCTCTCTCTCGCTCGCTCGCTCTTTTTGACTGTTCGTTTCTCTCTTTCTGTGTCTCTATCTGTTTCTCTCTCTGTGTCTCTATCTGTTTCTCTCTCTCTCTCTCTCTCTCTCTCTCTCTCTCTCTCTCTCTCTCTCTTTGACTGTCCGTTTCTCTCTCTCTGTGTGTCTCTATCTGTTTCTCTCTCTGTCTGTCTCTATCACTCTCTCTCTCTCTCTCTCTCTCTCTCTTTCTCTATTTGTCTGTCGAAGGTGTTCATAATAACTGAACATTAAGCTGTTACGCAGTGTGATGGCTATATGTCTTCTATATGGAATGAACAAATATATTGAACGTTTGCGGATATGCAATGGGGGGAGGATTGTCGCCGTCCACACGTATAGAAAAAGTGTTATCCTGACTAAGGGCTCGTATGGAGATGAATGAAATCGCCTGGCGACAGTTATAATTCCTCGATTTAGCGGACAAACGGAGGTGGGGCATCAGTCCTATAGATATGATAAATTCAGCATATTTACTGTAATATGATATCTGTCTCAACAAGGATTGTGAAGACGGACTCTTAATATGCCGTGGCTGTTGGGGTGGGGGGACTCAGAAATTCACTCTGAGTCAACGGATTTCGTCCGTTGCTTCCAAAACGCCGGTGGCAGAATCGCTAGAGCGCTGGTCTCGCATGAGCTTGGTTGTGGGTTCGAATCCCGCACTCCTCTTTGATTCCCAGCAGTGTTAGTTTCCTGCCCCAACTGTCCAGGAGCATAATAGGGCAAAGGTGACGGCTTCGGCCGTAGCTACTCAGTGCCTCCTGGTGTAGACTATTCACTCTTGCGAAGTCCGTTGAGTGTGGCTTCGTTAATCAGTGGCCGAGTGTTTGATCATTGATTGATTGATTGATTTGGCTTAACGTCGCGAAACTTCCCCCTATCAGGAGGCTAGAACGGTGCCCCTTACAGAGAACTTCGTAGCGTGGAATCGAATAAACCATGCACTTGGTTCAATTCGCCGGTGGCAGTGTTCGAACTACCATCACCTCGACCTTCGTCGCAAATATTGACGCCCTAACCCGCAGTTTACACATCACATGACCAACTCATGATGAGGTGAAAAAAACTCACCATCCCACACACACACACAGTGGGAAGTGAAAAACCCCTGATAGGGCAAAACCTTAATCTTTGTGTTAAGCCGATGTTGGGTCGCCTCCCCGCCCGGCCAGGGATGTTGGAAACCAACGCATCAAGCCCGCAGCGAGCCCCGGGGCTCGAACTCACGACCACCTGCTCAAGAATTGAAGGCGGTATTCACTGGGTTACCGTGTAGCCCACTGATGAGCTCTGGAACCCTGATAAGAACGTTTTAGTAATAAGAATTTGTCCACGTTAGTTGTTTAAACCGCCGCGGTTGGATTACAATGTAAGTCAACGTAGGCGTTCGCACACGTCTGCATATTTTTCCCTTGACTGCGGTACCACCGCGGTTTCCGCGCGGTTCATACCGCTAGTGTGAACAGGGCCTAAGACATTGGTTAAAGTTGGCATGACGTCTTCAAGTGTGGGCCATCTACTTC
>NC_134813.1:27641313-27643813 GCF_046742065.1 Oratosquilla oratoria
CTTAACCCCAACAAAATACAGGAAAATATCTTCATTTTTCATCTTGGTTGATAGTTATTGGTAATACTTACACTGGTATTTGTTCTTGGCAATCGTCCGCCTCTCTTGGCCAGCCCATCACCAGTTTCAACTCCTTGAAATCTATTTCCTTTTTCACCCGAATGTGAGTGACCTCAGAGAGGTCATTGTGTTGAGGCTTCTTTCACCGTTATCAAAATCCTTCACCATGTATACATTTTCATCGTTCTCTTCAGTCTTTTGATTGATATTCTTAAGAGTTCTTCTTCGGGTCCTTAGAATTTTCACCTCGGATCTTCCTATCCAGCACACGCGTTGTCAAAAGGAGACTTCATTTTTCCTACGAGGCGACTTGTAGATCGACCACTCTCCCACCCCCCACCCCCAGAACCGCACTACATTCATAGACAAAAGAATCGCCAGTGATATTGTCGTCTGTGACTTTTTGCTGATCTGATTTATGATGATGATGATATGGTTTAACGTCACACACTCCCCCTATCGGGAGGCTAGGACGGTGCCCCTCACAGAGGGCTTTGTAGCGTGGAATTTAATGAACCATACCCTTGGTTCAACTTCGCCGGTGGCAGGATTCGAACCGCCCTCACCTCGACCTTTGCCGCAAGTAACGACGCCCTAACCCGCTCAGCCAGCGAGCTACCTGATCTGATTTATAGTCCTCCTAAACTCTTCTCTGAAGTCTATTCATCATTTCAGTTAATTGCACCTTTGTTTCCAGTAACCAGCCTTGTTGTTTCCCCCCTCCCCCACCTTTTCTCTGGGTTCGAGCTCCCGGCTCCACCCTCAACCTCAACCCCAGCTCAACCCCCGATAACCGCAGTTCACCTTTGTTGTTCACGTTTTTTTTTTTTTTTTTTTTTTTTTTTTTTTTTTAACTGTTCCTCCTGCTGCCCTCAAGACATTTACATCCTCACCGCCTGGTTCTTCATTATAACCAAGTCCCACTCAATTCCATGAAAACTGTCTCTTCTTCGTCTGTTCCTACGATGCATCCAGCCCCCCCCCCCCCACCTCCTCACCTCCCCAAGGTCTTCTTCTTCAAGTTCTTCTCCTTTGTTCTTCTTTCATTTCCCATCGAGTAAATCACTGGTAACCTCTTTGTACTTCAGCAAAGGTGACGGCTTCGGCCGTAGCTACTCAGTGCATCCTGGTGTAGACTATTCACTCTTTCGAAGTCCGATGAGTATGACTTCGTTAATCAGTGGCCGAGTGTTTGATCATTGATTGATTGATTTGGCTTAACGTCGCGAAACTTCTCACTATCAGGAGGCTAGAACGGTGCCCCTTACAGAGGAGTTCGTAGCGTGGAATTGAATAAACCATGCACTTAGTTCAATTCGCCGGTGGCAGTGTTCGAACCACTTCAACCCGTTTCCCAATTATTTTCATTTCTCCCATTATAATTCTTTTCCTACTTAGATTCAGTCGTAGGACATGTCCATGATCTTTGTATCATCTGCAATCACATTAATGTAGCGTTCTATTCCCTACATTATGCATTTTACGTAAATCAAAAATAGTAGTACCGGCGGCAATACTCACTCCTAGAGTAACTGGTTACCTTCAGTCATCCTGACATCCTTTGCTACTAATTTGATGTTGGCTTTTAGGACGTCTCTCGTCCATTCCAGGACGCTTCCCTTAAATCTTCCACTATCTTCCAATTTCCACAACGGTCTTGTGTGAAGTCCCTTGTCAAAGGCTTTTTGTAGATCTAGATACACACAATTCACCCGTCTCTCGTCGTACATTGACGACCTTTGAGAAAAATATTAACAAATCTAAGACACGTAATCTTCTACTTCCGAATTTGAATTGGTTATCTGCCAAGTTGGCCATATCCTCTAGATATTTCTGCCTTTCACTTTTTTCTCGTATAATTTAGATTTTATGATGGTCATGACCTAGAGGGTTCTCCCCATAACTTCTATACAGACTATTCGTATATCTAAATAAGTATGTCAAGATGACCTGAATAGAATCACCAGTTACGGTGATTCTATTCAGGTATGACAACGACGATAAGTCCATCAAGGAAACGTACCAGTCTAACCACGAGCTAAGTAGCCCTGGTTCTCTGTAAAATAATAAGTACGGATGGCAGTTAGCAGTCGACTTAGTTCCTTGGGAAGTAGATTAACTTCCAGGTTGGAGAATTTTATAGGGTCAGTAGCTCAGTCGGTAAGGCGACGGCAGTGAGATTTCACGAGCCCTTTTCGAATCCGGGGACGACAGTCGGAATTATTTGATGTCAAGATGAGTAACAGAATTGACTAAAGCATCAACATTTTTGTAGTAAAAATAGATCATAAATTTGTTCTAAACTCTAGAGACTCAAGTTGTAGATCACCCTTGGAATGTTGCACGCTCAGTTAGTATGATTTCTTCCGAAAACGAAAAATAAAACATAAACAATACTCAATTTACTTATGTTTTGATTCCATATCTGAGTAAGTGGATC
>NC_134813.1:27651313-27661313 GCF_046742065.1 Oratosquilla oratoria
AATTCCCTTATACAAATATTGATAATGATGATAATGATAATGATAATAATGATAATAATAAAATAAAAGTAATAATATTAACAATAATAATAATGTTGTGTATGTTTAAGACAGATTGAACATTTTCATGAGCTCTGCTAAGGGATTCGAACCCTGACCTGTGCGTGCATAATCACGAAGTCAAAACGCTAGCATCTTGTCGGAGGGCTCGCCTAAATGGGGATTGGATGAAAATGAGACTACGTCTGCTGTAGCTATGTCGAGTGTGGTCGGGGACTTGTAGAGTCCTTTTGTACCATCGCACAAAGCTCAGTTGCTAGCGTCTTGGCTTCGTGATTATGCACACACAGGTCAGGATTCGAATCCCTTGGCAGAGCTTCTAAAAATGTTTAATAATGATAATGATAATAATAATAATGATAGTAATAATAATAATGATAATAATAGTAATAATAATAATAATAATAATAATAATAATGATAATAGTACTAATAATATAGCAATAACATTAATAATAACACTAGTAATACACTGTAGATCCGGTGGAGTCCTGCAGATGATACAAAATGAAGACAAAATTATATAAATCTAATACAAACAAAATTAGTAAAAATGCTTGTTAATTTATTGATTGTATTAATTCAGCCATATTAAAAGATATATTTGTAAATATCCCATGTAATATGATGGGTCACGTTTAGATGTCCTCAATAGTACAGACTAGAGATACTGATTATATGATAGTAATCATTTCTAGTGCTATAAATTTATTAAGTACATTAATTCAACAATAAAGAAAAAATAATTTGTATTCTGATGTAATGTATTGGGTCAGATTTGGGTGTCCTCAATGTTACGCACTAGAAATAATAGTTATATAATAGTGCTAGATTCTAGAGACCCTCTAGTTAAGCCAGGTAAGGACTTGTTCGAGCAAGGGATGGATTAAGTTAGACAAGTTAGGTCAAGTTAAGGAAGTAATAAGCTGTATTTAGTACAAAATGCACGTTAGGGAATCTCATGTGAATTTTAGAAAATATATATTATCAGTTCATTTTCTCGTATCTATACATATTTCCTTACATGGACTTAATCATATGATTGATGGTATGGACCCCACAAGTACTGCAAATAAATTTGTTTTTAAATTGTGTATCAGAAATTATTTACTTTAGTAGATGGTGACTTACAGACCATCAAGATAGATCTATTCCATAGATATCTCTATCAAAATATGAAATGCAAAGCTCTCTCTGTTATTGGGAATTTCTAAAATTCAGAGCTTTCCATTATTCGGGACAACAAAATGGTCAAAAGTTAGAAAATTTCGGATATCAAAAACACTATAGATCCGGTGGTGTCCTGTACATCCGATGGAGTTCTATAGATCCAGTGGTGTCCTGTAGGTCCGGTAGAGTCATGTAGATCCGGTGGAGTCCTGTAGATCCGGTGGAGTTCTATAGATCCAGTGGTGTCCTGTAGATCCGGTGGAGTTCTATAGATCCAGTGGTGTCCTGTAGATCCGGTAGAGTCATGTAGATCCGGTGGAGTCCTGTAGATCCGTTGGAGTCTGGTAGATCCGATGGAGCCCTGCCGAAGACGTCTACGGCCGGAAGCCGGGTACTCGCATATATGTATATATATATGTATATACATGTATATATATATATATGTATATATGTGTATATATATATATATGTATATATATATGTATATGTATATATACATATATATGTATGTATATATATAAATATATATATATATATGTATACACACATATTATATATATATACATATATATATACATTATATATATATATATACATATGTATATATATATATATATATATATATGTATATATATATGTTCGTAAAGAGCTGGAGTCCAGGAGCCATGTTATCGGAAAATTTCGAAACACTGGACTCAGAGTAACAGAATTCTGTTACTCTGTTACTCTGTTACTCTGGGTCCAGTGTTTCGAAATTTTCCGATAATATATATATATATATATATATATATATATATATATATATATATATACATATATATTGTGTGTATATATATATACATATATATATATTGTATATATATATATATATATATATATATATATATATATATATATATATATAATCTATTTATTTGATTTCTTATTATCATTATTTTGATATACTCTAGAAAGGGGCTCGTTTTCTTTGTGAATATTGGAAAGTTCCGAATTTCAGAGAGTTCCCCAATTGAGGGAACTCTGTTTACTGCTTTCATCTTAGCCTGGTCGTGATTTTTGTCTCGATGTTGCTGATTAGTTGGCCGGCAATTCTCGCTTCTCTTTGAATTGCACTTTTTCGTCGTGTCTTGTTATTTTTTCTCCTTCGTGTTAATGTGGGTATTTCGTTGGTCTTGTTGTTGTTGTTGTTGGTATTTGTGTTTTTGTTGTTGTTGTTGTTGTTTTTGATGATTTTGTTGTTGCTGTTGCTTTTGATGTTCGTGTTGTTATTTTTGGTATCTATGCTTTGTTTCTGTTGTTATTGCTGTTGTTACTGTTATTACTGCTGTTTTTGTTGTTGCTATTATTGCTGCAGTTTTTGTTGTTGTTCTGTTGTTTTTGTTGTTGATGCTGCTGCTATTGCTGCTGTTTTTGTTTTTGCCCTTATTTCTGTTGTTTTTGTTGTTATTTATGCTTTTGTTGCTGTTCATATGGCTTTTTCTGTTGTTGATGTTGTTTTGTTGTTGTAGCTGTTGTTGTTACTATTGTTGTAGGTGTTGTTGCTGTTTGTGTTGTTTTTTGTTGATGTATTTTGTTATCTTTTGTTGTTATTGTTGTTGAGTAACCTGTGACGTCACCAAGCTATGACAACGAAGACAAGGAAGACTCTGAGAAGGATATTGGTCCTGACCTCCTACCAGAGATACTCCTCCATCCCAATTATGTTGTGTTCGTGTCTGTGCTCTCCCCCGAGCGTATGCAAACACACGCGTGACTGTCTCCGAGATGACCAGGCGCGTTTGAACCCTCAATCCTTTCGCTGTGACTGGCTCACGCGAGTGAATAGAATCAACCGACGCCGTCATGAAGGGAAGGGCAGGGAAAGCGTCGCCATGTGCTGAACGGGTCAACGATGCTTTGACGAAACCGACCAACCAACCCAACAAGTAGATGGAAAAAAAAAAGATGTATAGTTCCTGATCAGGTAATGATCATAGTAATAGTAAATGACAATAACAATAATAACAACGATAAATGATGCTGATTATAGTAATAATAATGGTAATAATAATGATAATTATGATAATAATAATAATATCAATAATAGTAATAATGGTAATAAAGGTAATAATAATAATGATAATAAAAAAAAATGATGATACTAATAATTAGTAATAATGATAATCATAATAGAAATAGTAATAATAATAATGACAATAGAAAATAGTTATGATAATAGTAATAATAACTGATAATGGTAACAATAGATAATAAAAATGATAATGGAAAGAATGTATCAAATCAATGACTAGTACCATCAGTGAAATAGTAGAAAAAATAACTCCTGGAGCGGTGCATAAAATATCTCCAAGCAAACGAAATGAAAATGAAAAATAACAAAAACAAAAATAAACGAGGTATCTGATCGCCAAATTGGGCTCCACTCTGTGAGGCCATGTGCATCAAAGCTTTCGATTTTTTTTTTTTTTTTATGGGGGGGAGGGGGCAGTTAGAGTTACGGATATTCTTGAAATTGATGCGTGACCCGAGTGCATTTACCTGTACTTCGAAAAGGCATTTGGTAAGGTAAAGTGCATCACGGGGAAGTGGAATTGAACCTAGAGAACTTGGGGGGGGGGGTAGCAAAGCTGAAACTATTAGAAAGGAAGAGGAATGTAATTATTGTTATTGTTGTTTTTTATTATTATTATTATTATCTATCATTTGTTATCATTATTGTCATTACTGTTGATATTATCATTCCAAAATTATTTTTGTAATTATTTTTATCATTGTTCATATTCTTATTACGATTGTTATTATTATTACTAGTATCAATGTTATTGTTATTACCATTATTTGTCAATATTGTATCATCATTACTATTATTATTATTATTATCATTATCATTATTATTATTATCATTGTCGTTTTTGTTATGATTGTTACCATTATTGTCATTATTATTATTATTATTATCATTAATGTTATTGTTATTACTATTATTTCTGTCAATATTATATTATTATTATTATAATTATTATTATTATTATTAGTAGTAGTAGTAGTAGTAGTAATATTGTTATTGTTAGTATTATTAATATTATTATTATTATTATTATTTTTACTATTATTATAATTATTACAATTAATTATTATTATTCAATATTGTATTATCATTATTATTATTATTGTTGTTATTTGTATTATTATTATTATTATTATTATCATTATTATTATTATTATTATTATTATCATTATTATTATTATTATTATTATTATTATTATCATTATTATTATCATTACTATTATTATTGTTATTATCACTATTATTATCATTTTTTACTATAATAGTTCTTACTATTCCTGTAATCATTACTGTTGCTATTCTGCTCCTCAATACTACTATTCTTTTTATATAACTACCATCGCTTTTACAGTAATCTTATTTTGTACCAATCGTTCGATCTCATTCATCTGGTCATGTTTTTGGAGTTCCCACGGACGAGCTAACGTTGGATAAGAATATTTTTCAGATTTTCCCCATTGTCCTATTTATTTCCTGTTTAACTTTCAAGATCTAAATCCCCCTTACAAGGGGGTAGCCAATTCAGAACATAGATTTTTTTTATCTACGTGGGAGAACATAAGAACATAAAAATGAAGGAGACTGCAAGAGACCATAAGGCCTACACTAGGCAGTTCCATGTCCATTACTACCTGTCGTCCCCATCCATAAAGAGAGGGTTCTGTTCCATTACCACGAAACACATTTTTCAATTCTTTCGTTTTTGCATTTCAAATATCCATTGTTTCCTATAGAAGGGTTAAATGAGGTTAGGTTAGGTTATTTTAGGTTAGGAGCTATTGGACAACGGAAATTTGATATTAAATATCAGAGTTTGAGTGGTTCTAGAGTTTTAACAAAGTGAGACAAAAAAAGAGAGAGAGAGAGAGAGAGAGAGAGAGAGAGAGAGAGAGAGAGAGAGAGAGAGAGAGAGAGAGAAGGAGGGCCTAGTCTCCTTACTCCTTCCTATTCTCTCGTCGTGTATGACGTGCAGGGAACTTGGTGGCGGTGTTCTTCTCTCCCGGCACAAAGTTGTAAGGAAAAATGAAGAGGTGAATTCACAGGGATAGTCAAGGAGGGGTTAGTAGGAAGTAGGGGATAGTGGAAGATGAAAGTGTGTGGAGATTAATTTCTAGTCATTAAAGACCTGCTGCGTGACTCTGGTCCGTAGGGGGCCACTACAGCCCCCCCCCCTTTGATATATTGATTGCATAAAACTTATGGTGGTGGCACATTAGGCATTTCTCGCTAGCATGCTAATTGCTTTCGTTATTTGCTTTGAGTAGAAATGACCAGTTACGATCTCTTGTTTTTTTTTTTTTTTTTTTAAGTTTCCAAATGTCATATTATTCTAGCGTCAAACAGTTAGAAGCTAAATGACGATCTAAGAGAGGCTAAGTCTCTATGAATTGTTAGTCACATTATTTAGATGTTCTTACGGAAGTCGGGGATATTGTAACCAAAGTCGTTTCTACTCAAACTAAGTAGCGAAAGCAAGTAGCATGCTAGCCTAGTGAGCCGCCACCTTTATGCACCCAATATGGAAGGGATTTTGCAACCCCGTTGATTCGGTAATCGTTAAGTTATTTTGAACAAACACTTAGTTATTTTGAACAAACACTTGTTCAGCGTCTTAGATGAGCAACTGTTTATCTATGATCATCATGCATATGGTCATTATTGACCTTGTTACGTTTTGTGGATATTATATTTACTCTCATAATTGGAAGAGATATTTGTTATTGCTGTGGTCACCGTAACGACAAGATTAGTTATTATTGTTGATATCACAACAGTGGCGAGAGATTGTCCTCAAAAACAACAACAACAACAACAACAACGAACAAAAAGACGACGACGACAATAACAACATCGTCAATATCAGCAGCACAAGTACCATAACAGTGTTGTTATTGATAATAACGATTTATTGAACCAGTCTGCTTGTTAGACCATTTTGTGAAATAGAATTATTATTATTCCTGTCCGAGACAAATCTATAACAGTTTTAATCATCAACCATCATTAGTTTTGTTTTCCAATAAGACTTATCCATTTCCTTATCATTGGTACAAAAGTGATTAATGATATATTTTATGTTATCAGTGTTATCTTCATTATTTGAAAATGTTGATTAATTATTAGCTTTTGTTATCGTCTTTCCTACCATACCCACTTCATATTTTTTATATTCATCATTATCATCGTGTTATCATTATTTTTCATCGTTAATATCAACATAAGAATTATCACCAGGATCACTATCATCATCAATATAAACATCATTATCATCATCATCATCATCATCATCATCATCATCATTATCATCATCATCATTATTATCATCATTATTATCATCATCATTATCGTCATCATCATCATCATCATCATCATCATCATCATCATCATCATTATCATCATCGCTATCATCACCACCACTATTATCGTCGTCGTCTTCATCACCATTATCACCATCATTATCAACATCACCACCACCACCACCACCGCACCTAACACCACAAATTCCACCACTACCATTACCATGCAAATTTCATAATCGAAATACCATCATCAGCATCGATTCATTTGTTCATGTTTACATATTTTTGCTGCCGAATAAAGCCTAACCAACATTCACTCCCAGGAGGCACTTGAAAGCCTTGGTTCTGGTATGCGCCGGGGTCAGGCAACTGGAGTGTTGCGCTCTGAATTGCTTAAGGTCCTGCAAGTGTTCGTCACTAGGGCGATTCGATCCCTAATTGAAAGGTTCGGTTGCGACCCTTCTATGACAGCGGTACAGTCCTAAAGTGAAAATGTGTGTGTGTGTGATTCACCTTTGGTCGTTGGATCACGGGTTGGACTCGTGATTGACAGCTATTTCCCTCCCGGAAGAGAGCTCAGAGCTCGTATGACCGATCTATGGGTAATATTGTGACCTTACACGCACACACACCCCAAACTCCCCGCCCACGAGAGTTGGAGTAACGACTCGAAGCACAGCGATACTGGAACTATTTCAGCCCTGGGCAGGATTCGAACCCAGACCGCCGTAGTGACAGTCGGGGACTCTACCATCCGCGCCACCGAGTCGTGTAAAATGTGTGTGTGTGTGTGTGTGTGTGTGTGTGTGTGTGTGTGTGTGTGTGTGTGTGTGTATTATACGAAATAAACAAAGTTTGTGGGATCCTTGTGTGTGTGTGTGTGTGTGTGTGTGTGTGTGTGTGTGTGTGTGTGTGTGTATGTGTGTGTGTGTGTATGTGTGTGTGTGTTTGTACTTAATTGCATTATACAAGAAATAAACAAAGTTTGTGGGATCCTTGTGTGTGTGTGTGTGTGTGTGTGTGTGTGTGTGTGTGTGTGTGTGTGTGTGTGTGTGTGTGTGTGTGTGTGTGTGTCTATGTTTACAAAACTCAGAAGGTAGAAATGAGAGACTGAAGGAGCTGTGGACTCCTGGGTGTGGAAGTGTAAAAAAAGGAGAAAAAGAAGAAGAAGGAGAAGAAGAAGAGGAAGAACAAAAGGAGGAGGAGGAGGACCCCCCCCCCCTCCATCACGTTGCAGTTCGTGCTCCCCTTTCCCACGCGGAGCGAGGAGATTGGCCTCAGATCAACACCGATGAAGAGACCAGCAGCGTCGAAGACTCTTTGATGAACTTCGGGTCATCTCTCGATCTGAATAAAATCGTTTGACCTTCGACCTCGGACGAGTGTCCGCTGAAGGAATCAACAAAATAAGGGAAAATAGTATTTTATGGAAATAAACAAATAAAACTATGAATAAATAAATCAATAGATAAGTGAACGAATAAATAGATAAATAAGTAAATGAAAAAGAACATATCGGTGAGTGGAAACTCGCTGACCAAAGAAACGAAAAAAAAAAAAAAACTTTAAAGCCGTATTTCTGAACGATACTAGACACGTTTTGAAATATATATATATATATGTATATATACATATATATATAATATATATATATATATATATGTATATGCTATTGGTGTGTGTGTGTATATGTGTGTGTGTGTGTGTGTGTGTGTGTGTGTGTGTGTCTAGTCTTGGATCACATGTATTTGTGATCGACAGTTATTACCCTCCCGGATGAGAGCTCCGTAACTCGTATAGCCTTATCTATGGGACCTGACACACATACACACACACACACACCACACATACATACATACATACATACATACATACATGCCTCTTTCTTGCTCAAAGGAGACAGTGATAGCACGCGGTGTTTGTTTCTGTGCGCGTGTACCCAAACACAAATAAATCCTAAATAGTTTAGATAAAAACCCAACCAATGTCACTGAGTGGAAATGGAGTTAACAAGAATAGATTTTGTTAGATAAAAAAAATAGAACTGACGAATAGATAAATAGAGGAATATACATGATAATAATAATAAAGTCACAGTTCTGAAAAAGAGGAACAAAAAATGAACATTGCCCATCAGCAAAAAAACGCAACGATTCGTCTGGTCCACTATTTATTACTATTCCCATTCTGGGGCGTAAATATTTATGAATCTTCCAATACCATGCATCGGAAACTGACGGGTTAGCATGTGACATCTCTGCATGCAGCTTCCCTCCCTGCCGGAAAATAAATCTCAAAAAAAAAAAAAAAAAAAAAGGTGCATGGCATTGCTGACTGACCGCACTTCTCAGTTGACCACCGATATGCAGCGTTAGTTTCTACTCCCTCTCTCTTGTCTTCGGGGAAGGTCATGTCAATACCGAATAGAATTGTTTGGTGTCTAGTGTAGGCCTTATGGTCTCTTGCAGTCTCCTTTATTCTTATGTTATGTTCTTATGCATCCACGACGTACTTTGGTGTTCGGTCTATGGACGTTCTAGAAGTCTCCTAGAGAACCTCAGGAATACTAGGATCTCGAGGGTCAGGATTTTCCGGTCCTTCCTTCAACAGATCCTGCGGAGGAAAACCCAGGTCTACAAACGATTTTAAAGGACTAAAAAAAAAAAAAAATAATAATAATAATAACATACATACATACATATACCAAGGCTTTTTCCCCCTTCCAAGGGAGGTAGCCAAAAAGGGAAAGGCATAAAAACACTCCCACCCATTTCATCCCTAAATACACTCCACACCCCTCCCACCCTTCCTCTCATCTGAGCACCTCCTGGATGACGGGTCATCCCTGCACCCTGCCCACCGCCCTGGGTCAGAAGCAGTGTCGCAAGACACAGTACATCCACAGCGAGGCCGCTTCATTTAATCGGCGACCCCCCCAATGAGTGAAGAAAGACTAGTAAATAATAATAGCAATAATGATAATAATAATAATAATAATAATAATAATAATAATAATAATAATAATTAATAATAATAATAATAATAATAATAATAAAGGAATAAATAGATAAAAATAAATAATAATAATAAAATAATAATAATAGTAATAATAATAACAATACTAATTTGCGCTCGCGCGCGCACGCACACACACACACACACACACACACACACACACACACACACACACACACACACACACACACACACACACACGACAAAAACCCCCTCACTTTCGACAGGCTGCCACGGAAAAAGATGTGACGCTTTGGCGTCAGGCGGGACTGGGAAGAAGGGGCAGCCGCCGCTCCTGAGGGGGGGCTCGTCTAGGCAGCGGGGGGGGGGGACAACCCTGAACTCCCTGGTGAAGGTAGATGCCGCAGGAATGAAATAATTCAGCGAAG
>NC_134813.1:27673813-27678813 GCF_046742065.1 Oratosquilla oratoria
ATACCTTGGGATGTAATGTGAGCCTAAAAATTCACTACCTAGACTCTCACTTGGACATTTTCCCTGCAAATCTTGGCGCCGTCAGTGACGAGCACGGTAAGAGGTTTTGACCAGGACATTCTGAACATAGAAACCCAGTACCAAGGGAGGTAGAGCTCTTTAATGTTGGCCGATTACTGTTGGACACTAAAAAGGGATCTCTTAGAAGCAAAATACACTCGAAAATCATACATTTCTACATTTTAAAGGTCAGTTTCACTGAAACATCAGCCTCATTTATTAGCTATAATTGTTTAAAATTTAATATGCTATTACAGAAAAACTATGCCTGATATAAAGTTCTGAAAATGTATTTGAAATCAACAGAAAAATTCTATCAAGTTCACATTATTATACTTGTGGGACAGGTATTGTAATCAATTTTGTTGACTAGTGTTATCATTTATGTTATCTTTATTACTATTATTATTATTGTTATTATCATTATTATCATCAAGAAGTGTGTGCATGTGCATGTACGCATCTGTGTATATCTGTATTTGTGTTAGTGTTTGTGTGTGTGTGTGTGTGTGTGTGTGTGTGTGTGTGTGTGTGCGCGCGTTTGTGTGAGTGTGTGTGTGTGTGTACGCATGCATGCATGCACATTTATGTCAATCCTGTGAGTTTGATTCACGCTACCCTGTGGCTATAAATCTTTGTTGGTCATGCACATGGCCTTTTAAGAAAACATGCAAACATGCATCATTTTTCCTGGGAAAACATGAGCAAAGAAAACTTTTTCTTTTAACATCAATAGCGTCTGTAAACTTTTGCTCTCCCCCATCGATCGCGCTGCTTTTGTTTTCTTGCCCAGACGACGACGTCATGACGTCATTGGCACAGAAAGTGTCTCAAAGGCATGATCTAGAAATTGCAAATGGAAAAATATAAAATAAATATTTACTTCTTCGCCACAGAGATGAACGAAAATGCGTAACTATACTAAGGATAAAAGTAGAAATACTCGTAGCGCGTGGTACGGAAAGAAAGTACCACTTTGATGTTCTTATTCAATAGAGACGCCATAGATATAATGAGGTCATTAGTCATATATATGCATATATATATATATATATATATATATATATATTTATACACATATATATGTACATATATATATATATATATACATAATATGTATATATACATATATATGTATATATATATATATATATATATATATATATATATATATATATATATATATATATATATTGTACATAACGATCAGCGAAACTCTGCAGCTTTCTAATGGCATTGCAAATTGACATGTACCCTCCCTTAATTTTTTCATGTAAAATTGAAACTATTTATTAATTAATTAATTGATTAATCTATCTATTTATTTATTTGTTTACTTGTTAATCTATTCATGTGCTTTTCCCATGCTACCACTGTACCTGTCTGATTGCGTCCATTCCATTGTAGAAATGATTGACAAAGTTCTGGAAGATGACGACACCGACAAGGACGGTTTTCTGAGCTACGGCGAGTACGTTGCCAGCAGGAGAAACTGATGCTCTCTCTCTCTCTCTCTCTCTCGAGACTGAGCTCGACACCACCAGAGGAAGATCCAGAAGACAAAGAACAAGGACAACAATAGTAGAGCAATGTTGACAAGAGACCTTTCGGTCCGTGACGAAGCTGGGTACAGAAATAAAAGGGATAATGATAAGATCAATTGAAATCATATCAATGTTTCAGTCCGTTGCCCCAGATCTCTCTTGCGGAAGACCCGCAGCCCCCAGGTAACCGCCAACGGCCATGTGATTGGCCTAGAAGTCACCCAAGGGTGTGGCTAGAGTAGGACAGAGTACGATGACCTGTCCTGTGTGATGGTTGCATCTGGGGCAGTTTGGTGCTGTGACCAGTCTAATTCTGTGTCGGTGCTGTGTCAAAGTTCCGTGATGATCTGAACGTAGTGTGCTTCTTGTTTGTTATGAGAAGGGAGTTCTCAGTTGGTTGATATAACAAGAAAAAGACAAGAGAACAAAGACGCGAGTGAGTTACCCACAAACAAATATGTTATCTAGTGAATAGACACTAGAGTATGTTTCGTAAGTGTTTATCTGGAAAAAAATGAACTTCGAGGCCATTGCTCATTCTAATCATCGATTACGTGTTTCTAGGAATGGTTTTATTTATTTCTTGATTGATAACTAGCCATCGTGATGAACAGAATAAGTCAGAGATAAATCAGGTGTTAGAAAGTTCCAAGGCGGAATAGAGACTTGTCATCTTAGATTTTTTTTTTTTTTTTTTTTTTTTTTTTTTTTTTTTTTTTTTATGCATCATCCAGGTAACGAAGTTCAAGCTTTGTAAAAGGGAAAAGTTGCCCATGGGAGCCATACAGCTTGTTAAGTGAATTTTGAAGAAAAGATTAAGAGGGATAGAGGATAATTAAGTTCAATTGTTCTTATCCTACTGCATGAGTAGGTTCCTAGAGATGATGTCTTGCAGTGGGAATTGTCGACAAAGTGGTCAGAGTAGACAAAATGTCAGGAGGGAGTTTTTTTATGTTGGTTTTATTCAACTTCACAAACTCCCCCATATCAGGAAACACGGACATAGTTGCCCTTTGTAAGTCTACCAAATATAACCTCGCATTGTTTTCAAAGCAGAATGAAAGGTTTGAAATACGGCGCATAATATATAGATAACATTGTAATGATATAGTTCTCAAATATCGGTGTAAAGTTGACTATATCCTAGGACGATTCTGGTATAGTTACTTCTTTTGCATAGTTAGAATGAGTTACAATAATAAATCATGAGGATCGAAAAAATATTTTGTTCCATAACGAGTTTGGATGCAATAAATGAAAAATATATGGATAAAGATTACATAATAATGGTAGAAATGAGTAATCAAATATCGTGGATATTTTTTTTACATTTTCTATGCATGAATTAAATATATATGTCAAATGAAAATATGACTGTGGTATAAAACCTTTCTTTATATTATTGTTTAATAGACTGCTGTGCATGTTGTTATGAAAATAGCCCATCCATGAGAATACTTTGTATTACGCGATTACTCTCTTTATTCGCGTCTGTTCGCGAACGAAGTAATAACTATATATCAGTACTACTTGACGGGGCAGTGGTAGCGTTAGCAACTACTAGTTTAACAGTCCGAGTTTGAATCCCGCCAAGGTCTGGAATAATTTTAGCAACCCTGTGCTGCGAGTCGGCACTCCAACTCTCGTGGGGGAGGGGAGTTGGATGCGTGTAAGGTCACAGCATTACCCACAGACCGGGCATATATGAGTTCTCATTCGGGAGAATTATAGCTGTCGATCACGAGTTTAACACGTGATCGAAAGGCCATGGTTGATCACGTGAGGTGCTGTCACGGGCAAAAATAGAGACCCAGCCATAAAATGCAGAACATATAAATGAGGTCATAACACACAGAGCAGACACTATGTGAGGATGGAACCTTTACGGAAAGTACAACGGTTGGCTTGTTGGGGTCTTTTCGAGTCAATAGACGCTGGAAACAACCTCACAGCTATTTATACATCTCGGTGTCCTTTCCATTCCGAGATGTATGGATAGCTTCTTAGAACAGGAGTTCTCAACATTTTTCCCATCATTACGTACCCCGAGGTGTCCTCAGACCATCGACCCGTACCTCCATTAACCTGACAAAGAATACAGAACGGTAATATATCAAGACTAATTAAATACACAAAGGCACCGCAATGGATATCAAATGGTTCAAATTGCAATGACTTTATTCATCAGCTAAAGATTAACATAAAACACAATGTAGGCCTACATTTATCTCTCTGCAGATTTCAATGTTTAAGTGATCTTCGCTGGTCATCTAAGTGCCCTTGCAAACCGTCCCGAGATGCCTTGGCTTAGAAGTTGTATTCCGCGTCTGCGCACTTGAAAAAGCTTGAACAAGCGAAACGCTGTACGTTTAATCAAAGTCCCACCTTCCCATTTGTTTGTACTCTGAGACCGGCACACATCTTCCCTAGTTACAGCTGATCTTCTTGCATATCGTACTTCCATCAACCTTTCAGAAAACGGAAGGGGGAGACTTTAAATAATAGACATTCGTTTTTTCGAGCACTTGCGCTGAAACATTCGGACGCAGTACATAAACAAATAAATTGATAGATAAATGAAATGAATAAGTCAATAAATAGAATAATATATAAAATCCCTCATGAGAATTCATGGTATGGTTGCCGTCTTTGCATCGATTCTCCGTCTTTATGTCCACAAAAAATGATGCAGACAAGGTCATCATATTAAGACAACATGGCAGGTCTCAGTAAAGGATTTAAAGAGAAAAAAATATATTTAAGAAAGAAATGGGCAAGAACTGGTTTACCAACAGAATGTTTAACGAATTAAATACTTAGTAACCATTTAGTGAGCGCTGAAACTATCGGTTGTTTTAAGATAAGAATAGATAACTTTATGGATGGGTTTGATAGGTGGTAATGGACATAGAACTGCCTAATGTAGGCCTTATGGTCTCTTGCAGTCTCCTTCATTCTTAGGTCTTCGTCCTCATCAACCCTTTTGCCATAGCTATGAACAAAACTGTTTGGTAATGCCCAACCCGGTAAGGAAGATGGAAGAAGAAAGATTAAAACTCCTTCAAAAAGGAGGAGGAGGGGGGGAGGGGAGGGGTTCATTGGGAATGCCCGACTAGAGGAAGAATGGACTGGAAAGCGTTACAAAGGATTGCAAAGGCGGAGCATGCCGACAGGAGACCTTTTGGTCCATATCTAGGTCGCATGCGAAAGAAAATGATAATAATAAATAAGTAAATAAAAACTATAATAATGTAAATATCAAATAAAATACATAAATAAATACATAGGTATAGTAAAATGATAGCCTGTGTCCATTATTTCATTTCGTAAGTAGTATCTGCACATAAATGAGTTGTATAATAACGACGGAGGGCTAAGATCAGCTTGGACAAAAGA
>NC_134813.1:27686313-27811313 GCF_046742065.1 Oratosquilla oratoria
CATCAATTGGAGAGTAGAAGACGGGACCCCACGAGCGATGCTCCTTTGCTGTATACAACAATTAAGTGAATAAACAGATATGACTTAGGTATGATCATTGGAGAGTAGAAGACAGGATCACTCAAGTATTACTACTTTCCTGCCTTCTACAGTTAGGTAGAATACACACACACACACACACACACACACACACACACACACACACACACACACACACACACACACACACACACACACACTACGGCGGTCCGGTCTCGAATCCCACCTAGGGCTGAAATGATTTCAGTATCGCTTCGCTGCGAGTCGTTACTCCAACTCTCGTGGGCATAGAGTTAGTTGTGTGTGTATGTGCGTGTAAGGTCACAGCATTACCCATAGATCGGTCATATATGAGCTCTGAGCTCTCTTCCGGGAGAGAAATAGCTGTCGATCACGAGTCCAACGCGTGATCCAAAACCATGGTGAATCACACACACACACGCACGCACGCACGAACCTATACTCCCTCGTAAAGCTTCCCTCTGAATAAGGGAGTATCCACAGTAATAGCCTAGCTAATTAACTAATGAAATAACCAGCTCCTTAAACTTATGACGTCATATCAGCTTTCTTTCCGAAGTAAACTGAGTTGTGTTTGTTCATATCCCGATACAGAGTATGTTTGTCCTGTCACAGGAAGATGTCAGCCATTAGGTAACGGAAGTTATAGATTACTAGAGGTCATTTGGAACGCCCTCGAACGGTGTACAGGGAATCACCGGAATTTGAGTGGGCGTTTATTTTGTCATGTGGCAACATTTGATTTATGTAGTTGGTATTGGTGATACGTGTTTGATATTTGACTTAATTCGTTGGCATTTTTTTTTTTTTTTAGTTACTGTGGTTCTAAGATCGTTCAAAACTCTTTGTGTATTAATCGGATTATATAATACAGGGTTAGAGCTATGCTCATGGGGTCCCTTCTCTATATCTCCATATATCAAACTGTCCTTTAAATTGACTTATGCTGTTGGCCTATATTACTTTTTTTATTCCACAAATTGACGCATCTATGTGGAAAACTATACTTCCTAAACATTTTTTAGGCAATTTGTCTTCTATGTTTTTGTTTTTGGTGACCTCATTTTCTTTTATTCTTTACTGACAGGTCTTCTCTGTCTATTTTCCTCTTATTATCTCTAGTTCTAATTACCACTATCATATCGCCTCTTTCTCTCTCTCTCTCTCTTTCTCTTTTTGCTCCTCCAGCGTAGGTAGTCCAACTTTTTCCAGTCTCCCCTTGTATGTCTCATCGGCAAGGCTGAGAATGATTTTGGTCGATGCTCTTTGCACTCTCTATTTCACTTATATTTTTTGTTTTGTGTGGTGACTCTACCACTGCTGCATATTACAGTCTAGGACGGATCAGATATCTTTTTTTATCATATCGTTATTCAGATAATGAAATCCCACCCACGTACGTGTTCATGTGCACTTTAAAGGCCTCTTCCGTTTTCCTATTATATGATTTTCCAGGAACAGATCACTTCTGATTAAAATTCCAAAATACTTTTATTTATTCATTTTCTATTTTTTCATATCTAGTTTTATAACTCTATGTCGGTCTCGCTTTGCTTTCGCCCAATTTAGTAATTTATTTGTACTAAATTTCATCTTCCATTTCTGACTCCATTTATAAACCTAATCTAGATCTTCCTATGTCACTCTTCATGACTTTGGCATCATCACCTGTGCGTGTGTATGTATGTGCATGTGAGTGTGTGTGTGTGTGTGTGTGTGTGTGTGTGTATGTGTGTGTGTGTGTTTGCCTAGTATTTACCTAGTTGTATCTTAAGGGAAGGGGAGCTACGCTTCTGTGGTCCCGTCTCTGTATCTCGCCGTGTCTAATTTGCTCTTAAATTCTTGTATGGTTTTTGCACACACTATTGTTTCATCTAATTTATTCCACAATCCACCACTCTGTGGGGAAAGCTGTTCTTTTTCAGGTCTCTTCTATAACTGTCCTTCTTGAGCTTCCTTCCATGTCCTCTTGTGTTTCTCGTGTGTGTGTGTGTGTGTGTGTGTGTGTGTGTGTGTGTGTGTGTGTGTGTGTGTGCATAGGCATATAACTAGTCTGAAATAAACTATTTTTAGATTTCTTGACGATGCTAAGCTGATGAGGAATAGCAAATGATCACTTAAATCGGTTAGACATACATGAAGATTTAGCCAAGCAACTGCACTGATTTGAATATAAAATAAGAATAAAACTAAAGACTAGAAGTCATTTATAAAATAATAATAATAATAATAATGTAAAAGTAAAGGGGAACTTGATATAATTATCAGTAGCTAGGCTAAATAATCTAAGCACTGCACTTCTGTCACAGCGAAAATGTATATGAAACTAAGACTGATGGCTTGGCGACAACCAAGAATCCTACTAGGATCCAGACAAGCCGCAGCTCTGTCTGTGAAGACAGATTACGCCTTAACAGACTCCATTGCATCTATCACAGAGCAATGGGAACATAGTATCCCAGGTTAGGCAACAAACAAACGATACACGTCACGTATAATCATGCACAGCTTTGCATGACATTTGACATAGACATGAACACAAGGATGGCCTCAGGAATTTTTGTTGGGAGGGGCAAGAATTTCTGTTCGGGGAGCGTGGGGCAAAATTAAGAATATTATGAATGTATGGTTAATGATATAGGGTTACATCAAACTGGCCGCTTAGGCATATTCACATTATCTACATGATTGACGAGTTAAACACCATATGAGGACGGAGCCTTTATTTGTACGACGTTTCGCTTATTACAGCTTGTTCAAGTACAAGCTGTAATAAGCGAAACGTCGTACAAATAAAGACTCCGTCCTCATATGGTTTTTAACTCGTCAATCTTGTCGGCAACTGCCACTTTCATGAAGATCATCTACATGGGTGACATTTTGACTTTCATCAGTCATACACTGATATTCTATAACTTAAAAATTTAACGAAACAATACGTGACGACATGCCCTGAGTTTCTAGCGGGGTTGGAGGAAGTTCTCTGGAAGCAGATCGTGAAGAGGGCGAGCCTCGATTCCTCCGTGACTTCAATGTCGTAGCACCTAAGTCTAAACAGCTTCAACAACATTAACCACAATTTTACCAATAGTTACAATAGTCTTTTTTCTTCTTCTTTTTCTTATTTCTCTCTTTTTCCTGATTGTTTTATCGTCAGTCTTGGGCCTGTACAAAGATACCTCTTTGGCCATGATAAGAATCTAAGGACCACTTAACATTTTATGTTATCAGAGCCTTATATAACCCAGACACACGCCTCTGGTAGCATCGCTTGCAAGTTATGGGAGCATTTCTGTGCCTCCGAACCATAGAGGAATGAGGATAAAAAAAAATTCTTTATAGTTCCTACATACTTGAACCGAGCAAGGGATTCAAACCACAAACGGAGCCTATGAACAAGAAGGAAAACCGGTGGGTGGGTTTTTATTGGCCGTGGTAACATCTAGCAATGAGGGCCATGTGTGTGTATATATATATGTACGGGAAATGATCTGTGTGGTAACGTTGCAAAGTTGCTGACGTTGTGGTGTTCGGGTCTAGCCAGTCCCTGAAGCCCTCCGCCTCACTTTTACGGAGACCTTTACTACCGTTACAAGTGTGACTTAACTTGAAATCCTTACTTCCTTTTCCAATATTCTTATTTGATTCTTCGTAAAAGTGTAACTGACAATCATGTCCGAAGAGGCGGAAATTGTCCACAATGCCAACGGGCTTGACATCGATAAGACTTACAAGACCTGTAAAGGTCTTGTGGAGAAGATGAAGACCTTAGACGTGGAACCGGCGTCTCGGGTGTGGATGCGGTCCACGGACAAGGCGACGACGACGCCCGTCAAGGGGACTGTGGAGGGGGAGATCCCGTCCTGGCTCGAGGGGAACCTCTTCCGTGATGGACCCGGAGTCCTCAACATCGGTGACACGTGGTACCACCATGTTTTCGACGGAATGGCGGTTCTACATAAGTTCTCCATAAAGGTAACGTTGTCGGCGGAGAGGGATATATATATATATATATATATATATATATATATATATATATATATATATATATATATATATATATATATATATATATATGCAAAGTAGACCACTTGGAAAAAAGAAACTATCGAAGCAGAGCGCTGTCGTTAGTTTTTTTTCCAAGTGGTCTAATTTGCATTAGTGAACACACGTACCCGTGTTCTTATTAGCATATATATATATATATATATATATATCTATATGTATGTATGTGTATGTATGTATGTATATATATATATATATGACTTATTGACCCACTGTGGGAGAATGAGATAAGAAGGACAGAAAATCTGTATATTTCGACCACTATCTTTGGTCCTCTTCATTCTCAGACAGTGGGTCAATAAGTCTCATTTTACAAAAGTGCCACTACATTATACCTTCCTTGTATGTATATGTATATATATATATATATATATATATATATATATGTATATATATATATATATATATATATATATGGCCTATATAAAAGTGACCCCCTTCAGTGATGAATGAAATAGCCTGGCGTCAACAGGAATAAAAGAACCAGTACCAATAGTTTCGAAAGGGTATAGAGCGATTCTGTTTATTCATTTGATAATTGGAGATTGAGAACACATTAGACCATTGGTTCTTAACCTAGGGTACGAAGCCTTGAACCCTTGGTGGGTACGAGACATGGTAGTCAGTGAAATGGTACTGTATATTTACCATGAGGAAGCATAATGTGCATTCACTGTATCCTATTAATTGACATTTCTAATTTGAAATAAAAAATACCTTTGTTCAGTAAATGAATATATCTAATCATTTCTCAGCAAGGTTTGTATCACTAATCCTTTTCATATGTTTGCATTGTATTTATAATAGATGGGGATACGAGATTTTTTTTTTTTTTTTTTTTGTAATGAAGGGGAACGGGCACTGAAAAAAAGTTAAGAACATTGCATTAGACATAAAATACTGTTACAATGTAAAATGTAATCGTCTAAGAATTCTCTACTATATGGCACGATTATTTCAAGATGCCTAAACCAGAATTCTACTACAGCTAAAGAACAATAATAACAAAATAAAGATAAACAATTAAATAGAAAAAATTAAATGAATAAAACAAAAATGTGAATAAAAGTCAATTACATTTACTTTCAGATATTTTTACACTTAAGCCAGAATTTTTGTTCAGTTCTGTATTGCAAATTCGTGTAACTTTTCTTAAAAGATCACTCCAATAATCTAATCCCATGAAAATAATGTTCAATTTAGACTTCGTCTGGAACAAGTGCAATCCAGTGAACGTGTAAATGGTAATGATAATGATAGTAATAACAATAGCAATAAAATAACAACAAATATGATGATAATAACAATAGTGATAATTACTGTAAAAGAAAAAGCAGTTGTAATATTTCGAATCTGTTTCCACGAAGTCCGAGACTGTTCCCATAATGCTGTTCCCCATGACCGTTACTTCGCATAACACCACTGATCTTCATAAAACTTTATGACGAAATTACGATTTATTTATTTTTTTCCAAGAATGATAAGATATTATGCAATTTCTATTTCTTTCTGCAGAACGGAGAAGCGACGTACATGTCACGAATTCTTGAGAGCGATTCTTATATAAAGAACACATCTGCCAACAGAATCGTCATTGACGAGTTCGGGACGCGCGCGTACCCAGACCCATGCAAGACGACGCTACAAAGGTAATTTCGCGCGAAGAATTTGAAGTCTAATTTCGTAGACATTATTAGATACAGTTACATACAACTGAATATCTTGATCTAAAAAAAGAGTAATTATTTTTATTACTGAACATTTGTACATTTAAACATCCTGGATATGCATCCGTGGACACACACACATACACACACACACACGGTGGCGCAGTTGGTAGAGCGCTGGACTGGGAAGTACGATGGTGCTCGCAGTACCCAGTTCGAATCCTGCCCAAGGCCGAAATTTTTTCGGTATCGCTGTGCTTGGGGTCGTTACTCTGACTCTCGTGGGCGGGGAGTTGTGTGTGTGTGTGTGTGTGTGTGAAAGGTCATAGCATTACCCATAGATCGGTCATACGAGCTCTGAGCTCTCTTCCGGGAGGGAAATAGCTGTCGATCACGAGTCCAACACGTGATACAAAGACCAAGGTGAATACACACACACACACACACATACACACACACACACACACACACACACACACACACACACACACACACACATGTAACATACAGGCGTATGTTACTGGTCTAGGTGACGTAGAGAGAGACTGACACTCGTTTTGACGATCTAAAAAAAGAGTGATTATTTTTATTACTGTACATTTGTACATTTAAACATCCTGGATATGCATCCGTGGACACACACACACACACACACACACACACACACACACACACACACACACACACACACACACACACACACACACACACACACACACACACACACACATGTAACATACAGGCGTATGTTACTGTACTAGGTGACGTAGAGAAAGACTGACACTCGTTTTGACTTATGCGCTTTATTCTGGTTACTTGTGCGTCGGCCTAAGGACTGACGTGGCGTGGTCCCCACGTGGGGGACCGACCGCGAAGGCCTAGCGACGCGCAACAATACAGAGGCCAGAATGATTGACTGGCTGGCCCTCCCGCTCGGAGAAGGCGGTATATATGTGTACCCAGGGTCGATCTAACACGTTGACCAGAAGCGACCTAATTCCGACTGTCACACAATTCTCATGCATCAATTTGCACCTACAAACATACTTGTGGGGTACATGTACACCACATAAACACACACACACACACACACACACACACACACACACACACACACACACACCTCGTGGCGCAGTGGTTAGAGTTCTCGGCTGCTACTACGGTGGTCCGTGTTCGAATCTCGCCCAGGGGCTGAAATAATTCCATTATCGCCGCGCTACGGGTTATTACTCCAACACTCGTGGGCGGGGAGTTGGTGGTGTGTGCGTGGTCACAGTATTACCCATAGATTCGTATATGAACTCTGAGCTCTCTTCCGGGAGGGAAAAAAACTGTTGATCACGAGTCCAACACATGATCCAGGGCCATGGGGAATCTCTCACACACACGCAATGTTATTGTTTTTCTAAATATATGGGAGAGAAAAGCAACATTTTTGTAACGGGTAAGTAATTCAGTTATAGAGATGAAAGATCATGTGTATCAAATGTGTTCTATAAGAGAGAGGGTTGAGTGTACTATGTATATTTGGACCTGGAGAAAGCAATTGATAAAGTACATCATAATAGACTTTTGTGGAAACTAGGACATACTAGAACACTTCAAGGTAAGCTCCTTCAAAGGGTAAATGATTTCTTGAAAGGCTGGTACATGAGAACAGAAAAGGACAAGATTTCATTATGGAGATCAGTAACCAGTGGAGTCCAACAGGGATCAGTCCTGGTACCTATAATGTCCCTGACATGTGCAGATGACATAATAAAGGGTATAACAAGCTACCCTAACATATTTGCAGGTGATGCAGACTACGGGAAGAATAAAACAATTTTAAAAATTGCCAAAATAAAAACACGGAGCCAATAGTGAGAAATGAACTTTAATAAAAAAACAAATAAAAAGAATCGGAAATGGACAAAACCTCAAAGAAGACCATCGGTGAATTATTCAGTGGAAAAAAATAATCTCTTGCGTAAGCTAAACAACAGAAAGTCCTTGGAGTGGACGTCCCAGATAACTTATCAAAGATATAGCCATTTGTGGACGAAACAAAACTGACTTTCCACTGCATGCACAAGGTCAAGAGACTCGTCATAGATTGGAATATGCAGCAGTAGCATAAGGTAAAGAATATAACCAAGATTGAGAACATTCAAAGGGCAGCGACCAAGTATAACATATGATGTATAACGCAAGTATAACGTGCGAAGAGAGATCGAAAGCATTGGGACTACTGTCATTGGAAGAGAGAAGAGTAAGAGGTGACTCAGTAGTGTTCAGGACATTAAAAGAGAACAGATAAAACTGACAGAGAAGATCCAACTATCATTTCTAGTTGGTCTGTGTACTTACCTAAAAGTATTTACGGTAGTATATAGGACTAACACTCGTGGGGTCCTGCCTTACTCTTCAGTTTAGCATACCCAGCTTCAAATTCATGCGTGATTCCAACTTAGTCTATACCCTTATTTTCTAATAATTTTAATTAATATATTCTGTGTGTGTGACTGTGTGAGTGTGTGTGTGTATGTATTCACCTTGGTCTTCACCTTGGTCTTTGGATCACGTGTTGGACTCGTGATCGACAGCTATTTCCCTCCCTGAAGAGAGCTCAGATCTCGTATGACCGATCTATGGGTAATACTATGACCTTACACACACACACACACACACACACACACACACACACACACACACACACACACACACACACACACACCCAACTCCCCGCCCACGAGAGTCGGAGTAACGACCCGATGCGCAGCGATACCGAAATGATTTCGGCCCTGGGCAGGATTCGAACCAGGTACTACCGCACCTCCGTTCTGGCAGTCCAGTATTCTATCAACCGCACCACCGAGTCGTGTGTGTGTGTGTGTGTGCGTGTATACCTACACACACAGGAAATATCAACAGTGTTTACATATGACACTGTTGTCTTTTGTACTTCGCAGGTTTATGAGCAGGTTCACGCCGCCCGACCCGGAGAACGTGACGGACAACTGTGCGGTCAACGTGTGCTACTTCGGCGACCAGCTCTTCGCCATGACCGAAACCAACAAGATCAGAAGGGTCGACCCGGAGACGCTCCATACCATCGGAGACAAGGTCGGGGTGGCATCTTCTTCTTCTTTTTACTATTATCTATTCTTCTTCTTATTCCTCTTCTCGTTTTTTTCTTTCTTCTTCATCTTCTTGTTCTTTTTTCTATGGTTATTCCTTGTCTTGTTTTTCTTTATTTCTTCTTCATCCTCTTCCTCTTCCTGTTTTTCGTTCGTTTTTCTTCCTCTCTTTGTTTTTCGTTCTTCAACTTCCTCTTCTTCTTCTTCTTCTACTTCTTCTTCTTCATCTTCTTTTTCTTCTTCATCTTCTTTTTCTTCATCATCTTCTTATTTCTCCTCTTCTCCTTATTCCCTTCTCTCTGGCTTTGACAAAATGGGATAATTATTCTAATCACACTGAAAGTCTTATCCTTGGCTGGGTGTATTTTTCTTACTACTGCTAATAAAATAGGACTGTTATTCTAACTGGATTGAAAGCCTCGTCAATGACTTTGTATTTATTTACCTATTTGTATTTACCTAGTTGCATTTTGCGGGAAGGGGAGCTACGCTTGTTAGTGAGACTGGCCTGTAGTTAGTTGGCTCTTCCTTGTTTCCTCCTTTGGTACAATGTTAGTATTTTTCCAGACTTTTGGTATTTTTCCTTCTCCATCTTTTCCAAGCTCTATCCCTTCTATATTTTGCCTCACTGCATCTTTTGTTGAACCAGAATTTAATGTACACTCTCTCTAGCTTCTGTATTGGTACGTGCCTATTAACCCCTTCATTGTAATTATCCTTCAAGATATCCCATTTCTCTTCCACTTTTGTCTCTTCCATGTAAAATTTTTCCCAGTTTGCATTCTGGAAGAATTCATTTATTTTTGCAAAGTCCGTTATGTTGTACATCAATCTTCCTTTCCCATGCTTTTCATTTCTCTCCTTGTATATTTCTTCCTTTAGTTCAGTCTCAATGAGTATATGGTCACTCTTTCCAATTGGTGACTCGTATTGGATTTTATCCACAATTTCAGGTTCTGTTGTAAATATCAAATCTAGTTACGACGGTTCCTCGTTATTTCTGTATCTGGTGTTTTCACTGCCCCACTGAGTCACTGTATATCCCATGGTCATGTCCAGTAGTAAATTACCCCACAAGTCTTCTCCTCCTCTCACTGTCATGTTCTCCCAACAAATTTCTTTGCAATTGAAGTCCCCCATAATTACCAGATTACCCCCGCCCATTAGTATCTTATTTAATGATTGCCTTGTATCTAATAGCATTTTCGTATGCTCGTTCTCTTCCCAAGCGTTCGTTTTTGGGGGCACATAAGTCACCACAAACTTTCTACTTTCCATGTTCTTATCTTCGAACTTTAATCATGATCAGTTCTACTTTACCTTTGCTCTCTGCAATTTTTGTCACATTCAAGTTTTTCTTGGACATGAATGTGATTCCTCCTCCCTGTTTCTTGTCTCTGTTTTTAATCCAGTAATTGTATAGTCCATGTCCAACATCGATGGATGGTATTTCGCCCCTTAGTTTAGCCTCCACAATTCCCATTATGTCTGGTTTTTCTTCTAGCAGGCAATCATTAAGTTCATTCAGTCCTGAAATTAATCCGTCGATGTTGGTATATGCTACTTTCAATTTTCTTCTTTCTCCTTTTTTTTCTGTCTTTGGTTCGCCCATTCTGATGTACCATTTCCTCAGTCTCATGTCGATTACTCTCCAATAGAATTCCTTGCTTTCGGTCTCCGTTCTCTTCGCGTTTTTTCCTTTGCTTCATCTCTTAGTGTCTTCTCTTTTTCTAATTCCTCAATACTCATTTCTCTTTTTATCCATATCTTATTGTACTTTTCACTCCTTGCCAAGTTACCTACTTTTTCAAATATGTCTTCTACTACCATTTGTGATCTTAGTTTTATCTTTAGGGGTCGATTTCTATCCTTAGAATAGTGACCAATCCTATATGCATCGTCTACGTCTTTCCCTGCATCTTGGGCTCCATCCTGAATTTCTTTTAGGATTGCTATTGCTGTCTCTTTTTCTTCTTTTTCTCTCATGTACCTCGCCAGACCATGTTTTTCTTTTAGTCCATATACCACAATACATTTTTTCCTATCCACTGTGTCTCTGACCCAATTTGCTTTTTCATTAATTACTTGGATAATTGTGTCTTTTGCATTTTCCTGCATTTGTTGTTGGACTATTTCTTTGAAAACAATTTCTTTATTTTCAATGTTTTCCTTCCATTTCTTAATCTTTTGGATACTTTCCTCACCTAAGTTATCTTCGATTTTTTTCAGTCACTTCTTGTAATTTGTTGTTTACCTCTTTTTTTAAGTTTTCGCGATTGATATCATCATTAATTCTCTTCTTTTCATTATCACTCTTCGACTGTCTTATATAATTTTCCATTTCCTTAATCTCGTTTCTTAGATCCAAGTTAGTTTTCCTCAGGTCGGAAATTTCAATGTTTGCTTGCGCTAAGCAATCCATTAGTCCAACGATTTTGTTTCTTAAGTCCAAAATTTCATTCTCCCACCGTATCCTATTTTTACTCATTTCCCTCTCTATCTCTAAGATTCGACTTAAACTCCTTCTTTCGTACTTACTGAATTTGCATTCGTTTTGTTGATTTTCTTCTTTTTCGAAATATTACAGGTATGTCAACTACACTGGAAGCCATCGATATTTTTAAGTGAATGTTTTAAAATTTCTTTCTATGCTCAGTCACTGGGAGACTCTTTTTATGTCATCTTTGATAAAAGAGAATCGTTTTCGTCACTGCACTAAGTAGTTCTGAGGACTAAACATGTTCTTTGATCTTCCAGACGCTTCTGAATGAGTACGTAGCAGTCAACATGGCGACTGCACACCCACACGTTGACCCAGATGGTACCGTCTATAACATGGGCACCTGCTTTAAGGGCCAGCATGGCCCAGTCTACAATATTGTCCAGTTTCCTCCAGGAAAGGCAAAACCCGATGGTAAATGAGTAGGGTTGTCATCGTTGTAGAAAGGATTTGTTTATCTATTAATTAGATTTATTCATTTATCTGTTTATTTTGTTGATTTATCTTTTATTTACTTTTCTATCTTATTTTTTCTACCTGGGAAAGCTGTCCTATCACAAATTGTGCCTCTTGTTTTTTTGTACCAAGAACCCTTGTCTGCGTTCTTTTTTAATCTCCTGTCGATATTATTTGTTCACGAAAGATTTCCCGGAATTGTTCATATAGTGTTTGCCCAAATGATAAGAAAACCTTTGACAAATGAAGAAAAAGAAAGAACAAGTCAAAACCAAAATAAAAGCTGCTAATATGTACATACATACATACATATATATATATATATATATATATATATATATATATATATATATATGTATATACATGTGTGTGTGTGTGTGTGTGTGTGTGTGTGTGTGTGTGTGTGTGTGTGTACAACTATGTATTTTTATTTATTTGTCACTTATATACACATTTCTTAATTTTTTATCCAGGTACAGATCTCTCCGCCTTCGACCAAGCCACGATCGTGGCTTCCATCCCTTGCCACTGGAAGCTCCGGCCTTGTTACTACCACTCCTTCTCACAGACCGACAATTACTTCGTCTTCGTAGAACAGCCAATGGCTGTGAAAATTGGCAAATTGTTGGTCAACCATTACAAAAACAAAGCCTTCATGAAAGCCATGGATTGGTTCCCAAAAGAAAAGGTTTGTATTTCTAGATTTCTAGACGTTTTTATGACGCTGCGAAGAAAAAGAAAAACATGGGATTAGTGACCTGAATTTTTTTTTTTACCCTCTGGGCTCTAGATTGGAGGGGAATGGGAGAGGATATGTGAGGCTTCTGAAATAGGCATAAGAATCTCACTCTCTGCTAGTACACGATTAATCTGAGATTCATATTTGTCTTGAGATTCGATTATTTCCCTCACGGTCATGTGAATCTTGGTGTGTTTGGATATTCGTTGATGAGGAATCATTCTCCAAAATACGCGTGTGGAGATTCTGAAAACCTTAATTCAGAGCAATGTTTCACAACCTTTTCCGACCCTACCTAGCACAATTAAAATAAGTTAGAAAATAATAAGATAAGATTATTAGATGAATAGAACAGAATGATTAAAGGAATAATTTGATAAACAAATGAAAATCAAGAACGATTATAGCAGATAGATGAATTAATAAGACAGACATAGAAATATATAAATACTTAGCGATTAGATAGATAAATTTAAATAAATACAAAGAAATTCGGAAACCAAAGCTGACCTTACCTGTTCAACCAGACCCGATTCCGCGTAGTCCGGCGCAGTGACGGTGAGGTTCTACAGACGGTGTACGTGACCGATTGCTTCTTCACGTTCCATCAAATCAACGCCTATGAGGAAGACGGCCACCTTATCGTTGACCTCTGCTGTTTCTTAGATGGAGAGGTAATGTTTAAAGTTTGTATGCAAAATATAGTCACACTGTTATATGAATGCCAAGATGTGGCTAGAAATGTGAATGCAGGTCTTAAAAATGAGTTCCCAAAATGTCGACATCATCACTGTATCCACGCTGCCATTTGACGGGAAACATTTGCATTGATGTTTCTTGATATTATCATTACAGTCCTAATTTACCACAAATTATCAAAACCTGCACCATAGTAGAATCTAGTTTCATGTGATGTCGGATTCTAGATCAATCAAATTACATAAGATCTAGAGCTTTATCGTCTCTTAGATGACCTTATCATCTTTACCTGACATTCTTTTTGTCACCCACAGGTTGTAAATCAGATATGGATTGAGAACATTCTTAATCCAAAAGAGGCCTTCAATAAAGCTCTACAAGCCATTCCACGACGATACGTCTTGCCCCTTAATGTTGAGGCAAGTTAAAATTTTATCTTTCAATTCCTTCACAAGTTCCTTATACTTTACCTCTCTCAGGTTTCATCACCTATATAGCAAAGATAGTATGTGTAACAAGAGTAGAGAGAAGAAAGAACAGAAGAGAAAGGAAAGGGTGGAGAGGGAGTGTAAGGATGTGCAGGGAGAAGAGGAAGGTAAGCTTAGGTAAAGTAAAGGTATTTGTGCATGACAGAGGGTAATACTAGAGATAAATTGGGGAGAGGAGGAAGAACCAAGAACACCAACAGTTCCTTCCTTTTGAATTATGCAAAGTTCAGAAGGTTGAGGATTGTCAGTTCCTGTATCTAGGAACGAGAGCCACATTGATGGACTTGGGGTTGTGGTAAGTGTCAGACACACTGTACTTTCTGGTAGGAGTTTATTGCGTAGGTCTACACACAAGTATGGCCGGAAACAATCTGTCACCAGCGAACGAGTTAATTGCGTAGGTCTACAGGTGTGGCAAAGGGCAAAGGAAATAGATCACCTACTTGTTAGTACTCTTTGGAGGATCTTACAGGGCTGCAGGATTTACAAGAATGCCAAGTTCCTTTGGACACAATGATAGACTTGTGGTTGCCAAATTCATGCTGTGCATCAAGTCCAGAAGTTCAAAATGTAATCAACCTGGATTTCATCTGCATAGGCTCAGGAATTATGCATGTGTCCAGCAATATATGGTAGCACTCTTCAGTTGATTCAGAGTCTATGGCCCAGCCAATGGCCAAACGATTGCAGATATGGGTAGAAGTAGACTTTCCAGGGCCAATTACTTTGAGCAGTTGTACATGATTGATCTAAATGGCCAGCTTTACCTGGCTGGTATTCATGTTGCTCATCCACTGAAAGATGAAAATCCACCCTTTCTGAATGAGGTTAGAGGGATTTTAAGTTAAAGGGTGGAAAGTCGGTTGGCATCTGCAATGTTAGGACAAAGTTCCTGAAATCCAAAGGCGAGACTATAATCCATGGGTTGTATGCAGTGCTGTCTGCCACTTAGCAGTCCAGTATTGTTCTCTCAGATTAGGAAAAGAGTTTGATCATTCCTCTTTGGAAGAGGGAAGTAGATCAGTAGGAATCTAAAAATCACCATGGCATTACATTGCTCACTGTGTCAAGCAAGGTACCTGATAATCTGTTACTAGCATGAGTTTGCACCATCTCCCAAAGTTTCAGAGGCCTGAACAGTCTGGGTTTATGCCCAGGAAGTCAACAACTGATTGGATCCTAGTGCTTTGTGCTCTTGTGAAGTGCTAACTTTACTTTCAATAGGGATTGGTTGCACCCTATATTGATCGCTAGAAAGCATCTGGTTCAGCTCATTGTGAGTTACTCTGGGATTCTCAGAGAATCTGTGTGATTCCAGCAAGGATCATTGACCTGATGTCTGGCCTGCGATCTGGGACAGAGGATGCTATGAAGTGTAAAGGAGATTTGTCTGGCTTTTATTAACATATTTTCAAGTATATACATACATACATATATAATATTTTCAAGTAAATTGGCCATTTTTCAAGAAGATTACAACAAAAGCAAAAGAACAAATTTTGGTGACTTTGATCAGTTATTCTTAAAATTTATTATGGTTGTATTGGGACCATTATCCACTGAGAGTTTCTTGGCAGTTGATCAAATTGTTTTGCTGTAATGTTGTTCACATAAAAACTGACAAAGAAACTTGATCAGAATCAAGTCTATTCGACATAATTACACTATTTACCATTGATTTACCATAATATATACTTGGGAAAGAGGGGAATGTCTGCTGAGGAAGAATGGGAGAGATTAGAGGATAGAGGTGAATGGAGAAGGGTTGTGTATGGATGATGCTGTGATGCATGAGGGGGAGTGGGTAAGTGATAGGGGGTGAGGGAGTGTGTGTGAGAAATAAATTGACGCAGTCCAAAGGGATTTCTCCCGTCCTTTCCTTTTCTGCATGAAGGGATGGAGAGGGAGGTTCACTGATTTAATAAAGTGGCCTTGCTGTGGATGTGCTGTGTCTTGTGACACTGCTTCTGACTCAGGGCAGTGGGCAAGATGCAGGGATGATTCGTCATCTGGGAGGTGCCAAGATAAGAGGGAGGGAAGGGGGTGGATGGGAGTGGAATATGTTAGGGATGGAATGGGTGGGAGTGGTTTTCATGCCTTTATTTTTTGGCTACCTCCTTTGTAAGGGTGGAAAAGCCTTTGATATCTGTATGTATGTATTAATTGCTCACTCCTTTTTTTTTATTATGTTTATTTGTTTGTTTACTTTTAGAATGCTGAATGCGGGAAAAATCTCATTACTCTCCCAACCACTAAGTGCAAAGCAACAAAACTCAAGTCAGGCAACATATTCTGTGAACCTGAACGGATAGCTGATATATTAACAGAGATGCCCCGTATCAATTATCGCCTCAATGGTAAACGATATGAATACTTCTACGGCTTCATCCCAACCAAAGGACTTAATACAGGAACTGTAAGTGACCCCAAGAACCTTCTATAGATGACCAGTTTTCTGTCTGTAAACGTTGCTTCCAGAAGTTAAATAGTGTTATAGCAGAAAATTCTAAGCTTAGTTATATTTTTAGCTAAAGTGTGGACACATATTGCCTTTTTCAGCTCTGCAAGGTCAATGTAAATACAGGAGAAACACTAAGATGGTCTCGTCCAAACATGCAAGTGTCTGAACCAATATTTGTAGAGAGGCCAGGAGCCACAGAAGAAGACGATGGGGTTGTTCTTGCCTCCCTTCTCAATGAAATGGAAAGCAAAGAGGTGTGTCACTCAAACACATGAAATAATTATCACAACAGAAATGCACATGTACCAAAGGATCTTCTCTCCTTATAAAAGGGTGGCTAAGTCAAAGCATACACCCACCCAACACCCATTTTGTCACCTCTCCCATCTTAGCACCTCATGGATGAAGGGTCTTGGTTCCTTCCAAAGGCAAAGCAGTGAGACACAGCTCCTCCATGGTAGAACACAACAGCAGGGGCTAGTTTACCCCTACCACTTCATACATGATGACATCCCACCCTCCCACCAATCCTCATCCACAAAGAAATAAGTAAATAAATAAAATAAAAAGAAGAGAAATAGACAAGACCTTCCCTTCAGGCTGTGTTATTCCTTTATCTATTCTCAATCTCTATTCACTCCTATCTTTTATATTCTGCCTGACAGTGCTCCCATCTCATTTTTGGTCTTCCTTTCAAATTCATTCCCTCCACTTCTGCTTTCCTAATCTTACCTCACTTATTCTTTCCATGTACCTCAACCTCTTCAGCACTTTTTGATCTACCTTGCCCAACAGCTCTCCATCCCTGTTCTCTGCCTCATCTTCATATTTCTTGTCAAATCCATCCTCATAATGCTTACCATATTTCTCTGACACTTCACCTAAAACATAGTTAGGCTCTTCCTTTCTGATGATGATGATATGGTTTAACGTCACACACTCCCCCCTTATCGGGAAGCTAGGATGGTGCCCCTCAAAGATGGCTTTGTAGCGTGGAATTTAATGAACCATGCCCTTGGTTTAACTTCGCTGGTGGCAGGATTCGAACTGCCCTCACCTCGACCTTTGCTGCAAGTAACGACACCCTAACCCACTCAGCCAGCGAGCTTCCTTTCCACTTCCCATAAATTCCAAGTCTCTGGTCCATATGATGTTGCGAGTACAATCACGCCTTCAGACAACCTTCTCTTTACATTCATCCCCAGATACATATTTTTCATAACACTTTTCATTCCCCCTGGACATTTACTCATCTCCCTAACTCTATAATTTACCTCCTTCACTCCATTCACTGCCACATACAACCCAAAATACTTAAAACTCTCTACTTCTTCCAGCCTCTCACAATTCAAATTCACATTAAACCCTCCACCATCATCACTCTTTAAGCATGTCAGTGAAAATGAGTGAAATCAATACTCTGGGGACATCAAATATAAAAAAATGAATATATTATTTTACAACTACAACCACTTGTTTTATTGTTAGTATTGTTACCATTACAAAATTGCCTTAAACATCCATTCATATCCATTCCTTTCTCCATCTTGCTCCCCATTAGTTGTTTACGCTGACTGATATATAAACAAGTCTTTCTTTGAGGGATATTGATGACACTCAAGTTCTCACAAGGAATTTTTTTCCAGGTACTCATGGTTGTTCTAGATGGAAAGACCTTTAAGGAGCTCGCCGTTGTGAATTTCAAGACTGCTGGTGTTGTGACTAAAGAGTTCCACGGCCTCTTTGCAAGGGCAGGAGATGCAGTTCACCGGTATTGAGAAGAAAAACAGAAGTGGTCAAATTTGTGTTCATATATGATAAGATATGAAATATACAGGTTGAAATGAAAATATTTCAAAATTTGGAGAGAAACATTTCTCTAGTCTCCAGGGAATTATGTGAACAGTGCTCATGTAGCAAACTAGAGGAAACTCGTAGCACATAGCATTGTGGAAAAAAAAGCTGTACTCTCCTTAAATTTGCCAGAGTTGTTCTCATTGTTGTAGAGAGAGAGAGAGCAAAAGAGAGAGAAATAGAGAACCTAATGAGATTGAACTAAGCAAGTAGTTAGGAGGTAAAGTGGGGTTGAAAATCATTGAGATGAAAACAACTCCATTGGAGAGAAAAAAAAAATCTTTAAGAAAGTCATTTAGCTTAGTTAAGTGAAGCTTACAATGGATTTTAAAAAGGGACAGGTAAAGAAGTGAAATTAGGGGAATGAAGTGACTCAAAAAAACTGCCTTGGGTCAATGTGTCACAAATACATAAAAGGGGTATGAGTGCCATCTTCTTGATAGTTTGGCATTCTCATCCAAAATATATCCAAAAGCTACCAGTAATAATACATATTCCCAGATATCTTTGCTAACTTGCGGTAGTAGTTCAGTCCCTTCTATATATGTCTAGTTGAAATTTCTTAATGTCAAAGAAATTATTAATGCCTGGACAAATTATACATGTAATAATGAAAATTTGACATGGAAATATGGTGGCACCAAAATGGATGAGAAGAGCCATGTGGGTGTTTCTTAACTGTAAATATGTGTTTGATATTTCAGCAAGCATATTGATGTGATTTGATTACAATTCAAGATAACAAAGATAAAAAAAAAAAAATAATAATAAATAAATAAATAAAAACCAGAAGGGGAAGTTGTATTTAAAAGAAAAACAAAATTACCAGTGGTCCTTACCAAAGTCCTAGACTTGTTTATCATTAAATATGCCCCAGTCTTGTATTAGCATAATTTCCCAAAACAAATATTCCAAGGAGTTTTATAAATACTAGTGACATCCTTCTCTAAGATGAAAAACTATTTTTATAGATTAAATTTAAGGGATAGGTGTATAGGAGGGGAAAGTAGAAATGGGGGATGACACCCATAGTCTGATATTTTTTAACAAATAAGGCTTCTGCTTCTTTCCCTTAAAATCATTTGAATAAAGGATAATATAACAAAGAAAAGGTTCAATTTATATTTAATACATTCATGATATTTAAATAACAACATAGTGAATTGAATAGAACAAATTTGCATGGTCTTACAATCTGTCTCTTTAAACAATAATTTGACTAGTCATAAGTCGACAAAGTTGTTCAATAAGGCATTCTAGGCAGTGGACTGTTGTTGTTGTTGTTGTCGTTCCCTAGACTGTCTGTCCGAGCAGTCCCGTCTCCCCAAGGAATGCCATAGCCGAAACTGGGTTTTCCCACAAATCCTTTATAGAGCGTATGTTGTGTTGTTTGCGTGCATGATTGTGTATAATGCAGTCTTCCATTATGTGTTGTATGGTATGGGGTGAAGTGTTACATCCTGGGCAGCTGTTCACAATGCGGTCATCCAGCCTCTTCTGGTAGCTTAGAAGTGCTGGGTGGTGACCGCACCGCAGTCAGTAGATGTTACTTCTGTGATGGTTATTTCCCTTGTTAACTTCAGGCTTACTATTCTAGTTTCATTTGCTAGAAAACTCAGTCAGTCTGATGTCCCAGGAGACCACAATAGTTGAGCATTTAGAAGGTGAACATTAAAGTCAAAACCACAGACACAGTTTTGGGGAAAATATGTCTAATGTTTCATATTTCCTCCATAACATTTTTTGTTTGATACAGTGAGAGAAACAGTTTGCCATATATTTTGAGTCATAAAATCTGTTCATATGGTTCCCTACAAACAACCCTTGGCTAACATAACCCCTTCCATACTGACAGGCACTTGTTAACTTGTTCTACTGGGAAGGGAGAAGACAAGAAATAGGTGCGAGTGAAGAAAGGTTGTGAAGGGACAATAAATTGATGCGGCCCAAAGGGATTTCTCCTTGTCTTCTCTATTTATGCACAAGGGAATGCAGGAGGGAGGGCTGCCATGTAAATGAAGCAGTGGGGGTATCCCAGCTTAGGTTGTTAGGCCCTGCTGTGAGTCTTACTGCATTGTGTCTTACCTGGGCATCCTGGCCCTTCATTCACAAGCAGCCAAGATAAAAGGGAAGTAAATGGGTGGAGGAATAGACATTTAGGAATGGATGCGAAGAGGAGACTGTATGAAGGAGTGATTGTGCCAACAGCACTGTATGGGGCAGAAACGTGGAACATAAGAGAAGAAGAGATAAGGAGTTTGAATGTGTTTGAGATGAGGTGTCTGAGAAGTATGGTGGGGGTTACTAGGCTAGATAGAGTGAGAAATGAGGAGGTGAGGAGGAGAACAGGGGTGAAAAAGGAGCTGGGAGATAGGGTTGATGAAAGAATATTAGGATGGTTTGGACACATGGAAAGAATGAGTGAAGAAAGACTAGTAAAAGAGGTATGGAAGGCAGATGTGGAGGGAGTGAACATGAGGGGATGTCCTAGGATGAGGTGGATGGATGGGGTGAAGGGGGCTTTGGGGAAGAGGGGAATGTCTGTTGAGGAAGGAAGGGAGAGGACGGAAGACAGAGGTGAGTGGAGAATGGTTGTATATGGATGATGTGTGATTGCATGAGGAGGAATGGGCAGGGGGGTGGGGGGTGGGGTAGTATGTGTGAGTAAATTTTGACGCAGCCCGAAGGGATTTCTCCCCGTCCTCTCCTTATATGCAAGGGGGGATGGAGAGGGGGGGTCGCCGATTAAATGAAGCGGCCTTGCTGTGGATGTGCTGTGTCTTGTGACACTGCTTCTGACCCAGGGCGGTGGGCAAGGTGCAGGGATGACCCGTCATCCAGGAGGTGCTCAGATGAGAGGGAGGGAGGGAGGGGTGTATTTAGGGATGAAATGGGTGGGAGTGTTTTTATGCCTTTCCCTTTTTGGCTACCTCCCTTGAAAGGGGGAAAAAGCCTTGGTATATGTATGTATGTATGTATGTAAATGGGTGGAGAATAGGTTCATACCTTGGCTAGCTACCTCCCTTATACAGGAGAAGAAACCTTTTGATATCAAAGGAATTTAGATTAATGGGAGATATAATAATGTTATCATTTATTTAGGATGGTTTATATATCTCACCATACTATAGGAATATACTATATTGCATCAGGTAACCAGGTGTCGCCTTGAGTTTTTCTAATTGGAAACCCAAGCCCCTAAGCAGCAGCAGCCAACAGTTTTTGAAGAAGAAAAAGAAGGTGAGGAGCATACACCAGGAGGCACATAGCTGTGGCCAAAGCCATCAGCTTTGCCCTATTATGTGCTTGGACTGTTGAAGCAGGGAACAGTCACCCTTGCAACCCACAACTGGGCAAACACAAGACCAGCACACTTCTGATTATGCCACCAGTGTAAATGTCTCTGGAAGGAATCTTTAGGCTTTTGTTTCTGCTGTGTAAGTGTGGGGCTGATAAGTGGGGTCATAGGAAAGGAAGTCAGTGATTGTCAGTTTTGTGTAAAATATTGGTGCAAAATTTTGTGAATGTTGACTCTGCCCTGAGACAGGGTGCTTACTCCTTGGGGATATTCCCCCAAGATAGAAGGATATTGATGAGATTTAAGATAGTCAGTACATCAGGGAGACAGTCTTCTCCAACACATGCACTAAATATGAATTGTCATTATACAGTGTTTAGAATATACATAGCTTATTCTGAAAAAAAATTACATAATTCTGAAATTCTTAGTATTTATTGCAAAATGTATATTATAACACAAATTTCTATGTATATATGTTGTGCTCTATATTTGCAAAAACTAAAAAATTAAAATAAAATAGAATATATCTTGCAATCTCATTATTCAAGTTTACAGTAAAAGACACAGGGAAAAATGATGGATACCTGAAAGTGGTGATCATACAAGATGGACATCAAGGACAACCAGATCCCTGTCGCCTGCCTTCAAAACCTTTCATTACATTTATCTCCAAACTTGTGACAACAAAGCTGGAGAAAACATATGCATTCCTTCCTTTGCCATGCAGTTGCATGCAACCAATCAGAAAGACAACACAGAGCTCCAGATATGTCAAGAAATATAACAACATACTGGAGCAACACAGGTCCTGATTCTATGGAAATAACAAATACCATTGAAGAAAAACACACCAGAGAAACATCAGTGGGAAGAAATGGCAAAAAATATTATCACAGAACTATTAAAGGTGACAAAAATTGCACTTCACTAACACCCACTGGTAATACTAATCCCTTAGGTGAATCTTGAAATGCTATTTCTCTCATGCAACATCACCTGCATGATGCAACCAACCACAGGTACCAGAGTTCAACAACCCAAAGTCATTATAAATCCTAAAGGATGTGAAGAAATGATTTTCCATACAGATGCATAAGTCCTTGGAATAGCTTAGAAGGTGATATAGCACAAGCTGGAGTAATCTATCTATATAACAAGGGCTTTTCCCCGCTTTCCAAGGGGGTAGCCAAAATTGAAAAGCAAATAGCCACTCCCACCCATTTCATTGCCATCCACCACCCTTTCGGCTCCTGATGGATGACAGGTCATCCCTGTATCCTGCCTACCACTCTGGATGAGAAGCAATGCAGTAAGCACAGCACATCCACAGCAAGGCTGCCCACCTAATTGGTGACCACCACTCTGCCCCCTTGTGCAGAAAACTAGAAGGCGGAGAGAAACCCCTTCAGCTTGTGTCAAAACATCACTCACCCACAACCACTCCCCAACCCCCATTCCCTACATCAAAGTCATCTATACAGATGGAGTAATACATAAATTTAAATCCAATAAGATAATTGAAGAATAAGAAGATACAGCCCAATTTGGAACCATATATGATTTTAAAAGTTAGTCATGGTATTTGGAGAATAAGGAACTGGACTCCACAAGTGTTGTTCCTATACTGTATGTTGTACAACAAAGTGAATACAATCCCAAAGGCACAATCACTCCATAAAATTTCTCAATGTATTCATCCACATATACCTATATCACACATCTTTTGTTGCATCTATACACTTACTTGTTGGCTTTATTATATAATGCACATCTACATATACTCCACCTACCTCTTTGTGTGACCCCAAACATTTCCTCCACTTCTACCTCCAGTCTCCAACCCCCATGCATAGAAGCAAAAGAATTACAATAAAACCCAAAATCAGAGAGGAATGATGTATTATTCTGTGCTGTACAAGGCACTTCAAACAGGTATCACTTGGTTTGTGCAAGCTACAACTATATTATGCAGTAGAAACATATTACATCCTTATCAAAAGGACAGAAGCACTGGTTATCAGTGAAGAAATGCAAATCAATCTTTATGTTTATGATGTCGGGTGAACACAATTATAAGGTCATAAACGATAATAACTAAAGAAATAAATAGAAAACTAAGGTGGTCCCTTTGTGACAACTTAACTTCTATTTAACAAGCTTCAAGCTTGACAGTAATTTCACAATTCTACTCCATTACATGTGTACATCTCCAACACTAGTGATACTGAACTTTGTTATCCAAAATATTCTTATACTGCATATAAAATTGGCCCTTGAATCATTTACACAAATCAATCAATTTTCTACATTAAATCACTCGAATGATTTTTCTTCATTATCCCCTTTAATATGGTAACACTCTTGCTGAATAAAATTATCTGTTATTTATTGAACAAGACCTGAAACAGGCATTACCATGGCACCACAGTTAAGCAAAACTGACCCCTTCAGTACAGTGATACCTTCAGCAGAATAAAGTCATTTGACACAACAACAAAATATGGCATTACTGAGGAAACGGTGCTGAATTTACATCAGTCTTTATCTATACATGTGACCACATTTTTCTCACAATATCAGTATTCTAGAAGAGACAAACTTTGACAACCCAAGTTTGTGTCCTTCACAATAACTTGGTTAACAGTTATGGCTATATATTATGTCTGGAATGATTAATTTGAACTATAACATATTTTTAAATATATCTATCAATATAACTAGTGTATCTTAAATTTCCTGAGTTATAGTTACTTCTTTACGATGTAATTTCATATAAAATACTTGTTCAAAAACATGTTAATAATGACACAAGAGTTCCTATATCTATCTAAATGTACGTATTTGTACACATCCTATGAGCATGATTCTTCACAAAACAGCACCTGCATTCTTAAAATTAATTTCATAATTTTCTGGGAATTTATTATAATGGTCCTTCAAACTTGTAGTTCCTCTGTAGTTGCACCACTAAGCTAGTGGTAGCTCAGAACCTGCTGCATAACGTCCGTACACATAGTGGAAGAGCTGTCGTTCAATGTCGGTCAGAAGTCCGGATGCCCCAATTCTGGTGACAGATACATATACATTAAATTCTACACTTGAAAACTTGTTAAGAAAACCATCTATTCATGCATGCAAACATATATATCATACATTTACACACATATGTATTTAAAGATTTAACTTTATTAAAAGATATATCCCAAAAATTCCCAACCTGATATTCTGTGGAGTCATAAAAGTATGACGCGCTGCCCCAAGATTTACCAATATCATTATCCAATCAAACAATCATACACAGCATTTCATATCCTTACACTTTCATGATTTTTCAATTTCTATATATTTTACTACATACATATACCAACAGCTTTTCCCCCCTTAAAAGGGAAGTAGCCAAAAAAACAAAGGCGTAAAATCCACTTCCACCCATTCCATCCCCACATACTCCACTCCCAATCACTCCCTCCCTCCCTCCCTCTTATCTTGGCTCCTCCTGGATTACAGGTCATCCCAGCATCTCATCCTTGGTCACCCCCTCATGTTCACTCCTTCCACCTCTACCCTCCACACCTCTTTTACTAGTCTTTTGTCTTTCCATGTGTCCAAAGCATCCCAAAACTCTTTCATCAACCCTGTCTCCCAACTCCCTTTCCACCCACACTCTCCTGTTTCTCAATCTATCCAGCCTAGTAACCCCTACCATACTTCTCAGGCATTCCATCTCAAACACAAACTCCTCCTCTCTTTGTCCCATATTTCTGCCCCATATAGTGTTGTCAGTACAATCACTCCTTCATACAATCTGCTCTTAGCATCCATTCCTAAATGTCAATTTCTCATTACACTTTTTAATCCCCCAAGACATTTACATGCTTCTCTCAATCTACATTCTATCTCCACCTCCACCCCTCCCTTTCCTGCCACATTTGCACCCAAGTATCTAAAGCTATCCACTTCCTACAGTCTCTTTCCCTTAATACTCACTTCCAATTTGCTGCCATATTATCCCCTTGTATATCTCATCACCTTACTTTTACCCACATTTATCCTCAACTTCCTTCTTTTGCACACCTTCCCAACCTCTATCATGAACTTCATTAATACCTCCTCTGATCCTGCTACAAGCAGTGTCATCAGCAAACAACAACTGGCTTATATCCAATTTTTCTCAATTTTCTTTAACCATCTCCAATCCTTGGCCCAATACCTTTGCACATACCTCTCGCACTACCCCATCCATGTATAAATTGAACAGCCAAGGTGACATAACACATCCCTGGCAAAGTCCCACCTTTACCTCAAACCACTCATTCTCTCCATTTCTAATTGTAACACAGGCTCTACTAGTAAAAACTCCTGACTGCTCTTAACAGCTTTCCTCCCACCCCATATATCTGCAATACCTCCCACAGTGCCTTCCTGTCTACCCTGTCATAAGCCTTTTCCAAATCCATAAAGGCCCAAAAAACATCCTTACATCTTCCTAAAGCTTTCTCACATATCTATCTTACTACAAAAATCTGATCCACACAATCCCTACCTGTCCTAAACCCCACACTGTTCCTCACCAATTACTCCCTCTGTTCCTCTCCTAATCCTCTCAATTAAAACCCTCCCATAAGCCTTCCCAACTACACTCAACAAACTGATCCCTCTGAAACTACTACACTCACATTTATCACTTTTTCCCTAGTAAAATGGAACTATACAGGCACTCCTCCAGTCCTCTGGCACTCTACACTCATTTAGACAAAGATTAATAACCTCACCAGCCAGTCCACCATCACTGTACCTCCCTTTTTTAGACACTCCACATGACACCCATCTAACCCAGGTGGCTTACCTGCTTTCATCATTTTAATAACTGCTTTCACCTCATCTTTATTTCTCCTCCATTTTTGTAATTCATCACTGTCATTTGCTTAGCGCTTCCCACTGCAACAACCTTTCCCTCCCCATCCTCCTTTACATTTAGCAACTTCCTAAAATACTCTGCCCATCTTCCTCTTACTGCCTTCTCTTCCATTATCATCTCTCCATCTGCACCTTTTACCTTTTCTTCTCTACTTGATTCACCTCCTCTTCCTCTTTTAATTTCCTTCCAAAACATTGTTTTATTACTTTCAAAATTTTCTGCCATACTCTTATCCCATTTCACATCCACTCCCCTCTTTGCCTCCTTTACCTTATGCTTAACTTCTCTTCTCTTTTCTTTGTACCTCTCATATGATTCCCTTGCCCTATTTTATAACCCATCTGTGAATGCTTGCTTGTTCTCTTCTACCACCTTCTTTGTTTCATCATCTCATCACTCCCTACTCTTCCTTCTATTTCATCCCATCCTCCTCCTCCACACACCATCCTCCTCCTTCCACACACCACTCCCCCACCAGAGGGTTTGGCAAAAAAGGAAATAAACATTCAGAGAAATGGTAAGTACAGTATTAAAAGTGGGGGGACAGCATAACAGAGGGACAGTTGCAGTATAATAAAGTATTTCTTTATGAATAGGAGCACTCCATATAGACCCTAAAATACCAGCTGCATGCTGCTGAGCACCTTTTAACCCCCACAATAACATACGGCCAATACCACCAAAACACCTACCTAAACATGTGGTTGTTCAACCAATCATTGCCAAGTTCTTCTTTGATGAGCACTAGCCAAGCAAGGGCATCTTTTGCTGTCCTTATACCACCTGCTGGCTTGAAGCCAACCTGGAAAGATATTTTATGCATGATTATATCTCAAAGTGGCTGAAAAGGGTTCAATAACAAACAAGTCTTTATAACTGTAGCATAGGACATGAGATGTTTATACATACATACATACATATATATATATATATATATATACATATATATATATACACATACACAATTGCACATTGCATCAATATGTACTGAAGGAGCAGTGGGCAAAATTCCTGCCTCAAACACCTGAGGCTTGTGGGCTAGGTAATTTTTCACTTCCATGGCTTCCTTACCCTTTTCTGCAACACTGGGCATGAAAGGTGCTGTACATTTGTGTTGTACTTCACTGTTGGCACCTAATCAGCATGACTGAGCTGATGACACTGGTTTCAGACTCCATTTATAACCACAGCAATTCCAACATGTTAAGCATTTCACACCATCCACATAACCTTGTCGAACTGGACTAAGGCACTGTACCTTGTGACATTGCCTCTGACCCAGGGCAGTGGACAAGGTGCAGAGATGACCCGTCATCCAGGAGGTGCTAAGATAAGAGGGAGGGTGGAGGGGAGTGCAGTGAATTTAGGGATGGACTGGGTGGGAATGATTTTATGCCTTTTTCTTTTTGGCTACCTCCCTTGTAAGGGGGAAAAAGCCTTGGTATATGTATGTATGTATTTACCTAATCAACCTAATTCTAGTATACATGAAAAAAGCAATGCCCAAGGAGTCCTGCCTCTTACTCTCCAATTGATCATACTTAGCTTCAAGGCCGTGGCCTGCAATTAGGACTCGATTTGCACATTTTCACACTATCAGAATATCCTCATGGATGTAAGAAAGATGGATGTGCTGGTTTAGAGTAACCATTATTACTACACTAATTAGGGAGAAATGACAGATACTTGCAATTGGTGGCTCTGTAAAATGGACATTAAAGAGTTATCTCCCTACCACCCACCTTCAACATACATGAACACCCTCACCTCCATCTAGGGATACAGCTCCAATGGGCTGTCCTATAGTTTCTTGATTAGGCCTAGGATCTCTGTCAACTTCTATATATTTTCCATATTTTCATGTATCACATGTAGAAAGTTGATAGCAAACAACTGCTCCTTTCCTGCTATTGTAAGCCAGACACTATAACACAGACAATGGTTAAAAATTCCTTCCAAGAGAGATCAATGGGAAGGCCAGATTTCCAGTAAGTGGAACTCAAGGCTTCTGACCCAGGGCAGTGGACAGGATGCAGGGATGACCCGTCATCCAGGAGGTGCCAAGATAGGAGGGAGGGAGGAGGGTGGAGGGGAGTGGAATATATGGGAAATGAAATGAGTGGGAGTATTTTTCTATGCCTTTTACTTTTTGGCTACCCCCCATGTAAGGGGGAAAAGCCTTTGGTATATGTACATATGTATGTATGTATGAAACTCAAGGCAAAATCTTAACATTATTCAAAGGGATATTAACAGACTATGGAAGAAAAGATGAAAAGATGTAGTGAACTAGTGAGAATAGGTGTTGGCTGTGTAGTGGGATGTGAAGGACTGGAGAGTGAAGAGTCATGTACTTGTACCGTGCTCATGCTTATGTTTATTGGGTCAGTTAAAATGTGAGCTTTGGAAGAAGTTGTGCTATAGTGGCAGATTATACAGCCTCGCCTTAGGTAGTTACATTGCATCATCATAGATTTTATTCAAATTCAGGTCTCTTGAAAATTTATGTGTTCTGAGTCTTAGTGGTAAAGAATTTCATGTTCAAAGAGGTACACAGTACAGTGAGGCTACTGCTGCAAGATTCTACAATTTACACATTGAGCTGGGTTAGGGCATAGGGAATTGTCCTGGGTCCAAACACTGCACAAATATACCTATTATCATACCAGGAAGACAAAGTATTACAGAGACTGATAATATTTATACTGTCAGTCATTTAGTCACTACTCATTTAGCATCCACTTCCCTGGTGAGAGTCAGTCTCAGCGGGCACCAAAGGGATGCAGTAAGTCAGTAGTTAGTTATTCCTCCAAGAGGGAAGAAGATCCTGAACCTCTAGACTTTGAAGACTGGAGGTACAAATAGCGGGTACAAATGTGTAGATTAAAAAAAAAATGTCATTTGTAGTAACTAATCCTTACCTTATGACCAGTTCTCTGGTAGAATTCCCTTATGGCTCTGCACATGACTATTCCAACAGGCAGAATGGCATTCACACCCTCCTTGCCAGTTGATGTCTTGATAAAATCAGCTCCTGCCATCATTGCTACTAATGAGGCCTTATAAACATTGTTGAGAGATCCCAACTCTCCTACAGCTAGAATAGCTTTCATGTGGGCATCACCACATGCTTCACGCATAGCTTGCAGCTCATTATACAGGCCTGAATACCGATATAAAACAAAATTTCTTGGTAAACAAACTTTCATGGTTATCCATTCTGCTTGCATTCTATCAACCTAGTCTAGTTCATATGTTTATAAACAACTTGACAGGACATACAAATTTGCAATTTTTTCAGGAGATAACAGAATTGCTCTTACCTTCCCAGTTTCCTGTGAGGGCCATCTCTCGATTGATAACAATATCAATTTCACTAGCCCCATCGGCAACAGTGAGTCTAATTTCCTCTAAACGTGTCTTCAGATGATACTGACCTGCTGGGAAGCCAGTGGCAACTGCCCAAAACAAAACAACTCTTACTCAATGAACTCAATATCTTTACATATCTGCAGATCAGTTACATATAATAAAGCAATAATACTTAAATCTTAAAATGAAAAATACTACAGGTTTGTCACTGAAGACAAATATACATAAAGGAAATCAAGGGAGACTAAACTGAAATAAGAATAAAATATGTTCACAAAGAAAACAAATATGAAGTATATACAGTGCTCAACAAAAGAAGTGCCTGTCGAGAAAGCTAATCAGAACAATTACCTGGAGCTACTGTGTGACCACCTACCAGAGGCTTTTGGGGGCCAAGGTGGTCCCTGCTTACACTGTAAAATTTGTGTCAGTGGCTTAATAACTGCCAGGTACCTTTTTATAAAGGACCTTCTGGTTAACAATCCAAATTTAAACCCAAAAGAATATCTGGTACCTCACCAAGAGCAACCTCCCTGGGAAGGACATCAACTCTGTACCCAAGCTGTAGACTGCCATCCAAGAATCCTGGGGTATTCTGAACCCCCAGCACCCTGAAAACCTTGCCCTATTCTACCAAGACGTTTCCAGATGACAAAGAAGAAAAACAGCCTCCCTACCATGTATTAAATGTACTGTTATGAATTAATTACCTTTATTTTAATTGATTATTTACATTTCTTTCATTTGGGTGGAGGAGAGAAGGCATTTCTTTTGTTGAGCACTATGTTTAGCTTACCAGCTGCAACAGGTATATCTGCATTGAGCTTCTTCAAGATGTGTACTGCTCCAGCCACCCTTGCTGGGTATACACAAACAGCTCCACATGTTAAACTCCCCTTTTCAAAACCAAGGCTCTTCAAAATATCTTGGCGAACTGGGTTAGCTGCCTTCCTACAGAGTCGTTCTACATTACTATCAGTATCATCACCCGAAAGTGTAGTCAAGTCAATGCATGACACAGCCCGAAGAAGCCAAGCAGCCTGCCATTCCTTTTTTACAGTTCTTCTTGTTCCAAGTGTTTCAGCACGCCGTTTCAGAGCAGGAAGATTGATACGCACCTCACTCACCCATCCTAAGTCTGAAATAAAAAATGAATAAATAGATAAATAAAAATAATAATAATAATAACATACATACATACATATACCAAAGGCTTTTTCCCCCTACATAGGGGGTAGCCAAAAAGAAAAACGCATAGAAACCACTCCCACCCATTCCATTTCCTAAATATTCCACTCCCCTCCACCCTCCTCCCTCCCTCTTATCTTGGCACCTCCTGGTTTCCACCTTTGTTTTGCTTGTCATAATAAGGTATATGTTTCAGGTATGGTCTAAGAACAGTTATGATCTGATCATAATACAAGCTTGGTGAATCAGGGTACCAGGCAACAAGGTAATTGGACCTTTCCCTCGAGCTCCTTGTTGTTTTACTCATACAAGTATTGGTCCCCTGTACCCTACCTCTGGTGCTTCAGATTATCATGTAGGCTACTACTTCCTGGTGCTCAAACTAATGTGTAATTGCCCACTCCATCCTGAGGTACAGGAAAATTTTGTAATTAATTAATACATCCCAAACTGCCATATAGCATTCACTATAACATGTTAATATTGTTGATGGCCTGCTACCTTCTATCCCGTGGTACTTGACATTTACGCTTACCCTGGAATGGTCCCCCCCCTCCTTTATTTTCCTACAGTTGCTGCTACAGCAGTAGAATAATGTAGTATATCACTAAGGGTACTACATTGATATGGTACTCACTCATACTGTTTTGGTACCTTTTAATTATATTTTGTTGTTCCTGATAATAAAATGTTCCTTTATTGTGATGGTGCTCAAGTTTTGGTCTCAATATCCTATGTGTTACAAACATTTAAGTAGTATTAGCAAATCTATAATAATGTTTGTGTATCATATGTGTGCTGATTGGCATTACTCATGACTGTCTCTGGTCCCCTTAACCCCTACATATGTTGTCTGTGTAACTTAAGTGTTGAAAGACAGTCTAATGAGGACCACAACTGAAATAAGCTTGTGTGCTTTTTTGTGTTATCCTCGGCAAATTGTAATTATTTCGAACTATGTGTTCTTTTTATCATTTGCATTTCATGTACGTGATTACAATCCCTTCACTTTAATGATATATGCTACAACTTTATTTTAATAATTGATGATTTCTGTGTAGAAAATACCACTGTGCTGCTTCGTCCTGATGTCACACTCCGCACATTTCATTCGGTAAACCTGTGCAATCACATTTTATTGACTTGTCAAGTTCACCTATGGTAATGTTAACTTTGCTAAATGGTTTGCTCGTTTTCCTTACTATTCCCAACTTACTTAACATAATGTTATGTAATGTTAATATATCTTCTCAGAAATCATATGTCTATCCTCTCGAACCATAACACTAAAAAATCCTGGCAAATCACACACACAAGTTGAGTAACCAGTTGCAGGGATACCTCTTAGAACCAAAGAAAATCTTCATGGATGTCATTCTAATTCACTCTACATGATTTCATTCAGTTGAGAGTAAGACAATCGGGATAATGGAGTAAATGACAAACTTCATGAACTAAGAAAAAAGGCCGTTCTCTTACCTAACGGACACCCTGGGTTCCTTTCTGCCATGTTTGTTATCATATGATCACAAGACAGCCGACACAGCTTCAATGTACGTGCAATTCTATTGGGGGATTAGGAGCATGGGTGTGTCAACTTGGACCAATCACGGTTATATTTTTACTATGACGACACCAAGCGCTAGTTTTAAATGCCTAACACTTGCATAACGAAAGACGGAAAATAACTAAATTGCCCATAACAAAACACCTTAGATTTTGGCATAACAACTAAAGCAAGTTGGAAGGGGGGAGGGAGGTTGGCAGTGAATTGAAAGTAAGTCTTAAAGGAGTGAGGCTGAGAAAATAAAGAGTTTTAAGTATTTAGGGTCACATATAACGGGGAATGGAGGCAGAAATGATCTATAGTACAAGGGATGCAAATAAATGCCCCGGGGGTGGGGGGGGGGGGCAGTTAAAATTTTCGTGAGAAATAGGTATTTCCGGTTGAACGCAAAAAGCAAACTATATGAATAATCAAATAAGATGGGAGACAAGAAATGCCATCAAAACCAAGGAAAAGGAAATTGCAAAATATGTCAAAGAGAACCCTAAAATATTCTGGCAATACATATCATCGAAAACCAGGACCAAGTCAAGGATAGCAGATCTTTACATGGACGACAACAATCAAGTGACAAAGAAAAGGCAATGATTCTTGCAGATAATTTTTCATCGGTTTTTGTTAAAGAACCAGACGATAAATTGTCAAGGATTTATCCTCGGACTACATCCAGGTTGGACCACGTAGAGAAACTATGAAATGATCAGAAAGGTTCTGCAAAAACTTAAATGAAATAAATCACCGGGTCCAGATGGCATTCACCCAAGAATCGTTAAAGATCTGACGGAAGAACAATTAGTACAATTGAAAATAATATTTAGTAACTCACTTGAAGAGGGAGTAGTTCCGGAGAATTGGAAGATAGCGCAAACAGCATCAATATTTAAGAAGGGAAGCAAGAGTGATCCTAGTAACTACAGACCTGTAAGCCTAGCTAGTGTTTTCGGTAAATTAATGGAATCAGTCCTGACAGAAGTAATAATTCACCATATGAAAACGCAAGACTTATTCGTTGATGAACAATTTGGGTTCATCTCTGGCACATCAACAGTGTTTCAACTGATTCATGTCTTGTTTGTGATTTCATGAAGGAATTTGACCGAGTTCCCCACAAAAGACTACTGGCTAAGATAAAAAGTTATGGTATAGACGGTAATCTGTTCCAGTGAACTAAGAGTTTTTTGTCTGGCAAAAAGCAACAAGTGATGGTTAATGGTGAGGCCTCTGACTGGAGGGAGGTCACCAGTGGGGTGCTTCAGGGATCAGTGCTGGGGCCTCTGATATCTATGTTCATCAATGATCTTCCGGTTGCAGTAACATGCGAGTGAGGTATATCTTTATACAGATTATACCAATATTTTCAGAACAATTACAAATGAAGAGGATTGTAACAAGCTTCACCGGTACGCGGCAGAAAGCAGTTTTTGTATTTGGCAGATTTTTCCCGTATTTGATAAGACACTTCAGTGAAAATAATTGGAAGGATATTCAACACATTATTGAGGGTAAATGTTCAAGAATTTAGGATTAGCTATTGCTTTTGCCCAATATTTTCAAAGGCATTAAATCAAGTGAGAACATGTACTTTAGTTTACATTAAAAATAATCGTATTCGTGCTATATACTACATGTTTAAAAGCGTCATTTATCTTAAAAGACTCAAGTTAGCCCTCCCCAAGCGTCATTTATATTTACAAAATTCAGGTTAGACCCCCCCCCCCAATTCTGTGTCAGGAATAAATCCCGACAGAGGCATTCTGTAGAGTAAATAAGCTATTATCACAAATTAATGTAGACAGCTGTGGCTACGGCCTCATTTAATTTAGTAAATTCATAGATGTAGAATTAGGATTAAGATTGAAATACAGTAATTATAAACATATCAAGCTGTATGAAATGTGCATTCTAGAAGCTTAGTATTTGAAAACAAGCATAACAAATTATACAATCTTACCTTATACATTTAGATAGAGTGGCCTATAATTTTTGTTTATATATACGAAAACATTATGTAAAGCATTATGTCACAACTTTGGCGTTGTGACACAGTGCCTACCGCTTCCCATTTTCTTTCGTCTCTTTTCAATCCCTTCGACTATTGCTTTTCCTTCGCTCTATGGAAGCGCTGGAAGTCTTAAGGCCTCCAGTAACTACTTCTTGGTATTTTTGCTCGCCCCCTCCCTTCTCCCCAGCAACTGTTGTGAGATTTTTGCGCTAATTGGTTGCAGTACTTATCGAGTCTAAGTATCTTCTATTTTAGTCAGGAATCTCCCCTCGTCTTCCGAGATGTCTTCGTAGGCTATCGAAGTCATCACAGGTGCTATACTGTTAACCCCTTCCATACGGTGCCGCATACGTAGGCGGCATGAGGAGCAAGTGGATACGTGAGGCTGGCATATCGGCGTCTTGATTATATTTATTGTAGTTGCCCCTGCGTAATGACATACTCTCTAAGTCTAAACTGTCTTCATCACATTTTCTATGGTTATCAATATTCACGGGTGAAAGAGAGAACGATCGATATAAGCGGTGACTATATTTTATGATGCGAGTATTATTACGACACGTCGTACGGCAAGGTCTAAGTAAACAGGTCTAATCGCTGGAGTAGTTCTGCGCAGCTTCTGACGTCATTTAGATGCGTCCATTTTCTCTTTGTGATACATTGAAGAAAACTGTGAAACGCCAAGGATGACAGGAACTATAATATTTTATATATTATATATATATATTATATATCATATATATTATATATTCATATATATAGACAGGAACTATAATATTTTATATATATTATATATATATATTTTATATAATATTTGTCAGAATATAAATAATTGAGTGGAGCGGTGCGAGCGAAGGCGACGTCATTTTCGAACGACGGACCAACTTCAACTGACAGCTATAGGACCCGCTAACCCCACTTTGAACAGCCAAGTGACGTTCACGGGCTCGCTGCGCCAACTCCCTCGAAATTCGGTCGGAAGTGGTTAGACCTTATATTCTTAGATCTTGCCCTAGGGTAGCGTGGTAACGTATTTTGTATATTAAGTTGGGGGTAGGAAAAAGCCCAGATGGTAAACCTTGCAGGTGAAGGATAATATTGGACCCAGGCTTCTTATGTCAACCTCGCCATGCACTGTGCCAAACTCTCATGCTGGGCTAAGTTTTGGCCAAATCGGTCACCTGCCAATTTTCGGCAAAATTCATGGGTCTCTTTGAATTTTTTTCCATTTTGGGTCATTTTGGTCACCTGCCCCGATTTACCCACCATCTCAAAGCGGTCAGGGCTCCTGTGGGGTTCACTTGGACACCGCTCAGGCCAACAGTTGGACCTTTTCTCCCATTTTTCACTTTTGGGCCTCTGGCGCCCGTACTGTTGGCTTGAGCAGTGTCCAAGTGGACCCCACAGGAGCCCTGACCGCCCTCGACCTGTGGGTGAGATGATGGGTAGATTGGAGCAGGTGACCAAAATGACCCCTCAAAATCGGCAGGTGTCCGATTTGGCCCTAACTGAGCCCAGAGGAAGAGAGTCGGCCTCAGTGGACGGCGAGGTAGACGCGAGGAGCCTGGACCCAATGGCGTGGCTGTCGCATTCCTCCAAATTTGGGCCTTTTCTCCGATTTTCCCTTTTGGGATTCTGGTGCCCGTAGTGTTGGCTTGAGCAGTGTCCAAGTGGACACCACAGGAGCCCTGACCGGCCGCGACCTGGGGATGAGATGGTGGGTAGATTAGAATAGGTGACCAACATGACCCCTCAAAATTTGCAAGGATTTTGGCCAAAATCGACAGGTACCCGATTTGGCCCTAACTTAGCCCTGAGGGAGAGAGCCGGCCACAGTGGACGGCGAGGTAGACACGAGGAGCCTGACCAAGGGCGTGGCTGAGGCACCCCTCCAAATTTGGGCCTTTTCTCCCATTTTTCACTTATGGGCCTCTATCGCCCGTACAGTTTGCTTGAGCGATGTCCAAGTGGACCCCACAGGAACCCTGACCAGCCGCGACCTGTGGGTGAGATGATGGGTAGATTGGAGCAGGTGACCAAGATGACCCCTCAAAATCGGCAGTTGCCCGATTTGGCCCTAACAGCCCAGAGGGAGAGGGTGGGCCACAGTGGACGGCGAGGTAGACGCGAGGAGCCTGGACCCAACGGCGTGGCTGTCGCACCCCTCCAAATTTGGGCCTTTTCTCCCGTTTTTCACTTTTGGGCCTCTGGCGCCCGTACTGTTGGCTTTGAGATTTTTTTTATTTTGGGTTATTTTGGTCACCTGCTCCGATTTACCCGCCATCTCACCCACAGGTTAAGTGCGGCCAGGGTTGCCGTGGAGTTCAATTTGAGACCACTTAGGCCGACGGTATGGGTGCCAGAGGCCCAAAAGTCAATACTGGGTTAAAAGGCCCAGTGTGGCGGGTTGCTTCCGCCACGTCCTTGGGCTCAGGCTGCTCATGTCTACCTTGCTGTGCACTGTGTCAGACTCTCTCCCTGTGGGGAAAGTTTGGAACAAATCGGTCACCTTCGGATTTTCGGCTAAATTCATGGGGGTTACTCCTTTGAGATTTTTTGGATTATGGGTTATTATGGTCACCTGCTCCGATTTACCCGCCATCTCACCCACATGTTGAGTGCGGCCAGGGTTGCCGTGGAGTTCAATTTGAGACCACTCAGGCCGATGGTATGGGTGCCAGAGGCCCAAAAGTCAATACTGGGTTAAAAGGCCCAAATTTGGAGGGTTGCTACCGCCACGTCCTTGGGCTCAGGCTGCTCATGTCTACCTTGCTGTGCACTGTGTCCGACTCTCTCCCTGTGGGGCAAGTTTGGATCAAATTGGTCACTTTTGGATTTTCGGCAAAATTCATGGGGATTTTTTGGATTTTGGGTTATTATGGTCACCTGCTCCGATTTACCCGCCATCTCACCCACAGGTTGAGTACGGCCAGGGTTGCCGTGGAGTTCAATTTGACACCACTTAGGCCGATGGTATGGGTGCCAGAGGCCCAAAAGTCAATACTGGGTTAAAAGGCCCAACTTTGGAGGGTTGCTACCGCCACGTCCTTGGGCTCAGGCTGCTCATGTCTACCTTGCTGTGCACTGTGTCCGACTCTCTCCCTGTGGGGCAAGTTTGGATCAAATCGGTCACCTTCGGATTTTCGGCAAAATTCATGGGGGGATTTTGGATCATTTTGGTCATCTACTCCGATTTACCCGCCATCTCACCCATAGGTAGCAGCTGGTCAGGGCTCTTGCGGGGTCCACTTGGACACCGCTCAAGCCAACAGTACGGGCGTCAGAGGCCCAAAAGTAAAAAATGGGAGAAAAGGCCCAAATTTGGAGGGGTGCCACAGCCACGCCCTTGGTCCTCGCGTCTACTTCGCCGTCCACTGTGGTCGACTCTCTACCTTTTCGCTAAATTAGGGCCAAATCGTCCGCTCTCTGCTTTTGGTCACCTGCTCCAATCTACCCGACATCTTACCCAGAGGTCGCGGCTGGTCAGGGCTCCTGTGACGTCAGTGGAGGCGGGAACCCCTTTGGCGGCGCTGGCGGAAGCGGTGGCTTCTCTGAAGTAGCGACGTTGATCTTAGTCGATCGTGACGTCCAGTGTGCGTAAGAGGTCGTGCCTGGCGTTAGTGGGGCTGGGCGTCGTTGGTAGCGGTGGCGACATCATTGAAATAGTGATGTCGATCTGCGACGATCGTGACATCTAGTGCGGGGAAGGGGCCTTGAGCGGCGTCAGTGGAAACGGGATCTCCCTGGAGATGGCGCAGACAGCAAATGTTGAAAGCGGTGGCTTCACTGAAGTAGCGGCGTCGATCTGCGTCGCTCGTGACGTCCAATGCAGGGGAGAGGCCGTGAGGGACGTCAGTGGAAGCGCAAACTCCCTGGAGGCGGTGCAGACAGCAAATGTTGGAAGCGGTGGCTTCCCTGAAGTAGCGACGTCGATTTGCATCGATCGTGACGTCGAGCGAGGAGGCGGTCGTTACGTCGATTTCTAGCGATCGTGACGTCGAGCGAAGAAGCGATCATTACGTCGAGCGAAGAGGCGATCATTACGTCGAGCGAAGAGGCGGTCATGACGCCGAGCGAAGAGGCGGTCGTGATGTTGAGCGAAGGGGAGGTCGTGACGTCGAGTGAGGAAGCGGTCATGAGGGACATCAGTGGAAGCGATAACCTCCTCGTCGGAGTGACGTTAGTGGTGTGTAGGGTGCAGCTGCTAGTCGTTGTCGGTCGTCGCGCGTCAAAACTCCCGGGGGGGGGGGTATTACTAATGTACCAAGGCATGTATGTTACTTGGACTATGGTGATGAGGAAGTGAATGAAGCTCGAGTGGGTTGCTGGATTTTATCTGGTTAGTGCAAGTGTCGACCTAGGCTGGGTCGACGCTCAGGCTCCGAGGCGTGCCCGACCGCAAAATAACCGCTTGGGTCTGAGGACGAGCACCGCTGAGTACAAGTGCTATAGAGAACTGCCCATGGAGACCAAAGCCTGGCTCCTTATATACACATCTTGCGTACGCTACAGTAGCAAAGGACCCAGCCTCACTGAAACATGGCTTGGCAGGGCCTAGGTTGTGCTTTCATGAGGAGACAAATGCCTGTACTACAGGCGTAATATGGACTTAACCTACACAATAGTAAAACAAGGCCGAAGGCCAGCTGTTTCTACACCACATATACATACCTTGTCCATCCCATTTCTGCAGCGACCATACTATAAGCCAAAATGTCGCGTAGACGTACATATGGGGGACTGTTCACCACAGGGGTGCCACAGCCACGCCCTTGGGTCCAGGCTCCTCGCGCCTACCTCCCTGTCCACTGTGGCTGACTCTCTCCCTCTGGGGTAAATTAGGGCCAAATCGGGCACCTGCCGATTTTGGCTAAAATCAATGGGCAAAACCCTTGCAGATTTTGAGGGGCCATTTTGGTCACCTACTCCAATCTACCCACCATCTCACCCACAGATGGCGGCTGGTCAGGGCTCCTGTGGGCACTTGGACACCGCTCAAACCAACAGTAAGGGCGCTAGAGGCCCAAAAGTTATAAATGGGAGAAAAGGCCCAAATTTGGAGGGATGCCACAGCCACACCCTTGGGCCCAGGCTCCTCGCGTCTACCTCGCCATCCTATGTGGCACCTGCCGATTTTAGCCAAAATCCATGGGCCCCCTTGCAGATTTTGAGGGGCATTTTGGTTAACTGCTCCAATCTACCCAACATCTCACCCACAGGTCTCGGCTGGTCAGGACTCCTGTGGGGTCCACTTGGACACCGCTCAAGCCAACAGTACTGGTGTGGTGAACAGTCCCCCACAAGAACATATTGAGGCATGTGGTGAGCAGCCTCTTGGGAGAAAGTGTAAGGACAACTAGCCTTATGCGTCAGAGCATGTATGTTTGGGCTACGGCCATAATACTCTTGTAATATATTTGTAGGCTACCAAAAACACAATTCCGGGCTACGCCCGGCAACCCTGTCGCAGCCTGAGGGACGCTACTTTTCGGTTCGCCCCGAGGGTACTTAAAGGCGTGTGAGGTCAGGTCACGGTCAGTATTCTTTCAGACTCGGGCCTTCCAACATGCGTTTATGTGTGTATTCCAGTGTCCTTTCAATAAAGTACCTAACCTAAACCGACTGTCAATCTCTCCCTGTGTCACTAGCCCAGTAACAGCTCACTAGTTACACGGGCGCCAGAGGCCCAAAAGTGAAAAATAGAAGAAAAGGCTCGAATTTGGAGGGGTGCCACAGCCACGCTTTTGGGCCCAGGCTCCTCGCCAAAAGGTGATTACTGGGTGAAAAGGCCCAAATTTGGAGGGATGCCACTGCCACGCCCTTGGTCTCAGGCTCGTGTTTACCTTGCTGTGCACTTTGACCGACTCTCTCCCTGTGGGGCAAGTTTGGACCAAATCGGGGACCTTCGAATTTTCGGCTAAATTGAGATTTTTTGGATTTTGGGTCATATTTGTCACTTGCTCTGATTTACCCGCCATCTCACCTACAGGTCGAGGGCGGCTAGGGCTGCCGTGGAGTCCAATTTGACACCACGCAGGCCAACGGTATGGGTGCCAGAGGCCAAAAGGTGATTACTGGGTGAAAAGGTCCAAATTTGGAGGGGTGCCACTGCCACGCCCTTGGTTTCAGGGTGCTCATGTTTACCTTGCTGTCCACTTTGACCGACTGTCTCCCTGTGGGGCAAGTTTGGACCAAATCGGTCACCTTCGAATTTTCGACTAAATTCATGGGATTAATCCTTTGAGATTTTTTTGGATTTTGGGTCATTTTGGTCACTCTCTCCGAATTACCTGCCATCTCACCCACAGATCGAGGGCGGCTAGGGCTGCCGTGGAGTCCAATTTTACACCACGCAGGCCAACGGTATGGGTGCCAGAGGCCAAAAGGTGTTTACTGGGTGAAAAGGGCCAAATTTGGAGGGGTGCCAATGCCACGCCCTTTGACTCAGGCTGCTCATGCTTACGTTGCTGTGCACTTTGACCGACCCTCTCCCTGTGGGGCAGGTTTGGACCAAATCGGTCACCTTCGAATTTGCGGCTAAATTCATCCTTTGAGATTTTTTGGATTTTGGGTCATTTTGGTCACCTGCTCCGATTTACCCGCCATCTCACCCACAGGTCGAAGGCGGCTAGGGCTACCAAGGAGTCCAATTTGACACCACTCAGGCCAACGGTATGGGTGCCAGAGGCCAAAAGGTGATTACTGGGTGAAAAGGCCCAAATTTGGAGGGGTGCCACTGCCACGCCCTTTGACTCAGGCTGCTCATGCTTACCTTGCTGTGCACTTTGACCGACTCTCTCCCTGTAGGGCAAGTGTGGACCAAATCGGTGACCTTCGAATTTTCTGCTAAATTGATGGGGGTTATCCTTTGAGATTTTTTTTTATTTTGGGTCATTTTTGTCACTTGCTCCGATTTACCCGCCATCTCACCCACAGGTCGAGGGTGGCTAGGGCTGCCGTGGAGTCCAATTTGACACCACTCAGGCCAACGGTATGGGTGCCAGAGGCCAAAAGGTGATTACTGGGTGAAAAGGTCCAAATTTGGAGGGGTGCCACTTACACGCCCTTGGACTCAGGCTGCTTATGTTTACCTTGCTGTGCACTTTGACCGACTCTCTCTCTGTGGGGCAAGTTTGGACCAAATCGGTCATTTTGGTCACTTGCTCCGATTTACCCGCCATCTCACCTACAGGTCGAGGGCGGATAGGGCTGCCGTGGAGTCCAATTTGACACCACGCAGGCCAGCGGTATGGGTGCCAGAGGCCAAAAGGTGTTTACTGGGTGAAAAGGTCCAAATTTGGAGGGGTGCCACTTACACGCCCTTGGACTCAGGCTGCTTATGTTTACCTTGCTGTGCACTTTGACCGACTCTCTCTCTGTGGAGCAAGTTTGGACCAAATCGGGGACCTTCGAATTTTCGGCTAAATTCATGGGGCCTTTGAGGTTTTTTGGATTTTGGGTCATATTTGTCACTTGCTCCGATTTACCCGCCATATCACCCACAGGTCGAAGGCGGCTAGGGCTGCCGTGGAGTCCAATTTGACACCACTCAGGCCAACGGTATGGGTGCCAGAGGCCAAAAGGTGATTACTGGGTGAAAAGGTCCAAATTTGGAGGGGTGCCACTGCCACGCCCTTTGACTCAGGCTGCTTATGTTTACCTTGCTGTGTGCTTTGACTGACTCTCTCTCTGTGGGGCAAGTTTGGACCAAATCGGTGACTTTCGAATTTTCGGCTAAATTGATGGGGTCCTTTGAGGTTTTTTGGATTTTGGGTCATATTTGTCACTTGCTCCGATTTACCCGCCATCTCACCCACAGGTCGAAGGCGGCTAGGGCTGCTGTGGAGTCTAATTTGACACCACTCAGGCCAACGGTATGGGTGCCAGTGGCCAAAAGGTGATTACTGGGTGAAAAGACCCAAATTTGGAGGGGTGCCACTGCCACGCCCTTTGACTCAGGCTGCTCATGCATACCTTGCTGTGCACCTTAACCGACTCTCTCCCTGTGGTGCAAGTTTTGACCAAATCGGTCACCTTCGAATTTTCGGCTAAATTCATCGGGGTCCTTTGAGATTTTTTGGATTTTGGGTCATATTGGTCACTTGCTCCGATTTACCCGCCATGTCACCCACAGGTCGAGGGCGGCTACGGCTGCCGTGGAGTCCAATTTGACACCACTCAGGCCAACGGTATAGGTGCCAGAGGCCAAAAGGTGATTACTGGGTGAAAAGGCCCAAATTTGGAGGGGTGCCACTGCCACGCCGTTTGCCTCAGGCTGCTCATGTTTACCTTGCTGTGCACTTTGACCGACTCTCTCCCTGTGGGGCAAGTTTGGACCAAATCGGTCGCCTTGGAATTTTCTGCTAAATTCATCCTTTGAGATTTTTTGGATTTTGGGTCATATTGGTCACTTGCTCCGATTTACCCACCATCTCACCCACAGGTCGAGGGCTGCTAGGGCTGCCGTGGAGTCCAATTTGACACCACTCAGGCCAACGGTATGGGTGCCAGGAGCCAAAAGGTGATTACTGGGTGAAAAGGCCCAAATTTGGAGGGGTGCCACTGCCACGCCCTTTCACTCAGGCTGCTCATGCTTACCTTACTGTTTTTTTGGATTTTGGGTCATTTTTGTCACTTGCTCCGATTTACCCGCCATCTCAGCCACAGGTCGAGGGCGGCTAGGGCTGCCGTGGAGTCCAATTTGACACCACTGAGGCCAACGGTATGGATGCCAGAGGCCAAAAGGTGATTACTAGGTGAAAAGGCCCAAATTTGGAGGGGTGCCACTGCCACGCCCTTGGACTCAGGCTGCTCATGCTTACCTTGCTGTGCATTTTGACCGACTGTCTCCCTGTGGGGCAAGTTTGGATGAAATCGGTGACCTTCGAATTTTCTGCTAAATTGATGGGGCTTTGAGATTTTTTTTATTTTGGGTGATTTTGGTCACTTGCTCCGATTTTCCCGCCATCTCACCCACAGGTCGAGGGTGGCTAGGGCTGCCGTGGAGTCCAATTTGACACCACTCAGGCCAACGGTATGGGTGCCAGAGGCCAAAAAGTGATTACTGGGTGAAAAAGCCCAAATTTGGAGGGGTGTCACTGCCATGCCCTTAGACTCAGGCTGCTCATGCTTACCTTGCTGTGCACTTTGACCGACTCTCTCCCTGTGGGGCATGTTGCCAGAGGCCCAAACGTGATTACTGGGTGAAAAGGGCCAATTTTAGAGGAGTACCACCGCCACACCCTTGGTCTCAGCCTGCTCTTGTCTATCTAGCTGTGTAGTGTGTCCGACTCTCTCCCTGTAGGGCAAGTTTGGACCAAATCGGTCACCTACGGATTTACGGCTAAATTCATGGGGTTAATAATTTGAGATTTGTTGGATTTTTGGTCATTTTGGTCACCTGCACCCATTTACCTGCCATCTCACCCACAGACCGACATCACTTAGCCCGTTCGCGGAGTCCCATACCACGGTCAGAGGCGGGCTGGGGCACGTCGGCTGGAAGGTGCGGGCTAACCCCGCCCATCGTGGACCAGCAGTCGGCCGACATCATTTAGTCCGTCCGCGGTGTCCTCCGCCGGGTTGGGCGGGGGTGGGGGGCACCCGGCCTCCCAGCCGGGGATATCCACCCCCTATACTTTATACGCGAGATGCCAGAGTTGCGGATGTCGCGTCCTGGATTTCCCTTGCCGACCTCATGTGAACTAGAAATTCGCCTTTGCCTCGTCCTCCGTCACGCCGAGAAGTTGGGCTTAACTGTGCCTCCATGTCCTAAACTTGGTCAGTGGTCCCAACATCTGGCCCAACGAGGCTCTCGTCTGAACGAACATGTTGAGTCAGCTTCGATTTTGACTTGTATTGATAAGTCGCATTGTAGACATTCTTATTGCTTATCATTCTCTAATGTAAAGTTTGTCTCCAATTTGGCCCAGCCTTACCCCACAGGGAGAGAGTCTTTCACAGAGCACATCAAGGTAGACGTGGGGAACCTGGGCCCAAGGGCGAGGTCGTGGGGACCAGCCGGGGCACGTCGGCTGGAAGGCGCGGGCTAACCCCGCCCACCGTGGACCAGCAGTCGGCCGACATCACTTAGTTCGTCCGTGGGGTCCTCCGCCACGGTCAGCGGCCGGAAGGTGCGGGCTAACCCCGGCCACCGTGGACCAGCACTCGGCCGACATCATTTAGTCCGTCCGCGGGGTCCTCCGCCACGGTCAGCGGCTGGCCCGGGGCACGTCGGCCGAAAGGTGCGGGCATGTTTTTGTGTGTCATTTTGGTTACCTGCTCCGATTTGCCCACCATCTCAGCCACAGGCCTAGAGGGGTCAGGGCTCCTGTGGGGTCCACTTGGACAGCGCTCAGGCCATTAGTAGGGGCGCCAGTGTACTAGTGTACGTGTACTTGTCTGTAGTAGTATACGTTTTCTAGTACTAGTGTATTAATCTTATACAAGTAGTTTGATATTTGTACTAGTAGAATAGAACACTAGTACATTTTTACGCTAGTTCAAGCACACTAGTTTTTGTGTACTAATGCAGTAGTACTAGTAGACTAGTGTAGCAAGGTCATCCCGTGAATTGTTTTCTGCAGAATTCGCACATCATAAGTCAGTTTCTGTATTAATATTGTCACTCCGCTGAAACTTGCATTATGAAAGCATAACTTTATTTATACTATTATGTCCCACATACCTATATGTAAATGACTGTAACTATTAGTGCAATACGTAAACCAAATTATTCGCGGTGCTCCTAAATGTGTAATATGTCATTTTTGCATAAAGAGTTGTGTTTCGCCGACAAGACATCGGCATTACTCGCCTATACCACTCTTTTTAATTTCAGCAAACAAGTCCCAAGAGAATGGGAACATAACACTACATTAAAACACAGGGACACGTACCCTAGTACACGCACACTTGTACACTTATACCAATACACTAGTACACTAATTCACTAGTGCCTGATACTAGTACACTTGTACTATTAATACGCTTGTAAACAAGTATTAGTACACTAGCACTGATGATGAAACGCTGGAGGACTTTGCTACGTACACAAACAACTTCTATCTGGAGTAATTCTTTATTATCCATTTTTTCTTAATGGAGAGAATAAATAACAATATCACAAATAAAGATGCCCTCATACCTTTGGCGTGGGTTGGCCGAGCCGACAGAGGGAGGGAGGGAGTGGCTGGGCGCAATTCTTTGCCTAAAAACTTGAGAGTAAACGTCTAGTTTGAGGAAGAGAAGGAGAAACAGGAGGAGGGCTGCTGGCTGTCTAGTTGGTAGAGGAACAAGTGGATGAGCAGCAGCTGCTTGGTTAGTGGAAAAGGTAGAGCAGCAGCTGCCTGGGTAGTGGAAGAGGTGGAGGAGCTGGTTAGTGGAGGAGGAAGTGGAGCAGCAGTTGCCTGGTTAGTGGAGGTGATGGAGCAGCTGTATGGTTAGTGGAGGAAGTGGAGCAGCTGGTGCCTGGTTAGTGGAGGGAGTGGAGCAGCAGCTACCTGGTTAGAGGAAGAGGAGCAGCAGCTGCCTGGTTAGTGGTGGAGCAGCTGGTGTCTGGTTAGTAGAGGAAGAAGAGCAGCAGCTGCCTGGTTAGTGGAGTAGCTGGTGCATGGTTAGTGGAGGAGGAAGAGAAGCAGCAGCTGCCTGGTTAGTGGAGAAGGAAGTGGGGCAGTTGCCTGGTTAGTGGAGAAGGAAGTGGAACAGCTGGTGCCTGGTTAGTGGAGGAGGAAGTGGAACAGCAGCTGCCTGGTTAGTGGAGAAAGAGGAGCAGCAGCTGCCTGGTTAGTGGAGGAAGAGGAACAGCTGCCTGGTTAGTGGAGAAGTGGAGCAGTTGGTGCCTGGTTAGAGGAACAAGAGGATGAGCAGCAGCTGCCTAGTTAGTGGAGGAGGTGGAGCAGCAGCTGTATGGTTAGTGGAGGAAGTAGAGCAGCTGGTGCCTGGGTAATGGAGGAAGTGGAGCAGCAGCTGCTTGGTTAGAGGAACAAGAGGATGAGCAGCAGCTGCCTGGTTAGTGGAGGAAGTGGAGCAGCAGCTGCCAGGGTAGTGGAGGTGGAGCAACAGCTGTATGGTTAGTGGAGGAAGTGAAGTAGGTGGTGTGGCCGTCAGAGCCGTCCAAAGTTCGGCCTTTTGACGTTTATGCCTGTGGCAGGGATACCGTGTGCCTGACCGGTGTGCCATTGCACTGCAGGGCATCCCAGGCCTTGCCGGACCTGTGGGTGTCATAGCGACTAAATCGGTGGAGGTGACCAAAATGCCCCAAAATCAACAAAATCTCAAAGGGGGTACCCCATGGAATTTGGGGGGAAATCCCAAGGTCAGCGATTTGGTCCAAACTTGCGCCACAAGTAGAGAGTGCGATAGGGTGCACATCAGCGTAGACAGGGGAATCCTGCGCGGACAAAAACCTAATCCGGCGCCTCTCGCCGTCGCTCAAGTCGAAGCGACGAAACCTTTTATATATCCATGTTTTGGCAACCCTGTAAATAATGTATATAATGTTTCTGACAACCTCCTATATTTGAATGGAGCTTACCTTGTATTTGTAGAGCAGAAAGCTGTCTGGCAGATTAAAGTAAAGACAACTACCAGACTTTAATTCACCAATGTAGTCAAACACACTCTCTACAAGGGTACTGGGCAGGGGACTGGAGATGGTTAAAGAAAATGGAGAGAAGTGAGAGGTGAGCCAATTGCTGTTTGCAGATGACACTTGTGGCAGGAATCAGAAGGGAGATTAAGGCAGTTGATGATGGAGTTTGGGAAGGAATGTGATAGGACAAGGTTGAAGATAAATGTGGGTAAAAGTATGGTGATGAGATGTCCTAGGGTAGAGGATCACAGCGAGTTGGAAGTCTTAAAAGAGAGAAGCTGGAAGATGTGGATAGTTAAATACTTGGGGATCACATGTGGCATGAAAGGGAGGAGTTGGGGTGGATATAAATAATAGATTGAGAGAAGCAAGTAAATGCCTTGGGCGATTAAAATGTGTCATGGGAAATAGGCATTTGGGAATGGATGCAAAGAGGAAATTATGTAAAGGGATGATTGTGCCTACGATAGTGTATGGAGTGGAGACTTGAAATTTAAGAAAGGCAGAAAAGAGAAGTTTCAATGTGTTTGAGATGAAATGTCTGAGAAGTATGGTAAAGGTTACAAGGTTGGATAGAGTGAGAAACGAGGCGAGGAGGAGACCAGGGGTGGAAATGGAGATGGCAGATAAGGCTGATGAAAAACTACTGGGATGGTTTGGACACATGGAAAGAATGAGTGTAGAAAGATTAGTAAAATAGGTGTGGAAGGCAGAGGTGGATGGAGTGAACTTGAGGGGATGACCAAGGATGAGATGGGTGGATGGGGTGAAAGGGACTTTGAACAAGAGGGAAATGTCTGTTTAGCAAAGAAGGGAGAAGTCAATAGATAGGAGTGAGTGGAGAATAGCTGTGTATAGATGGTACTTTGATACAAGGAAGGGGACAGGGGATGGAGGGAGTGGGGGGTGGTTGTTTGTGGATGATATTTTGATGCAACCTGAAGGGATTTCTCCTATTTTCCACAGGAAAGGACAGAGAGGTGGGGGTGAGCCTGTCCCTTGATATGATTTATGAAATTTTTGGCTCGAAGGCCAAGTGCCGGGCCTGTCACTTGAGTGAAGCAACCTTGCTGTGGATGTACTAAGTCTTGTTGCATTGCTTCTGACCCAGGGTAGCAGACAGGAGATAGGGATGACCCTTCATCCACAAGGAGCTAAGATGAGAGGGAAACGAGGGCAATGGATGGGAGTGGGTGCATGCCTTCCGACTTGGATACCTCCCTTGTAAGAGGGAAAAAGCCCTTGGTATATAAACAGTTGGTTGTGCTTGTGTGATGTAATAAGATAGGTAAATAGGGTTGAGGATTATTGCACCAGTATATAGGGGTTCTATTGGGGTGGTTTTGGTACATCCTGATATTATTTTCAATGTTTTATTTTGCACAGTTTATATGGTGTCTATATTTTCTTGATTGTTGGGATCCATGCTCAGGGAGCATAACTGAGCATAGTTATGAACTGCATGTAGACTGATTAGAGTTTTCTTCTGTTGTCCAAAGCCTATGCTTGTGATTTATTTGACCATATTCATACTATATATTCATTAATATCTATAGTCAGATCTTTGATTTGTGGACTGAAGGTCATATGAGTATCAAAAGTGAGGCCTAGAATTTTGAGTTCTATTCTTAGGGAAAGATTTGGGTGTTTAATTTCACCACTGGATGTTTTTTTATTCATGGTTGTTTAGAGTGCGCAATACTCACATGAATTTCAACTCGCATATCAAAGACCTGAAAGCTAAAATCAACAAGTAAAATAAACTATCAAGTCCACCAGAAGGACTGACTTTGGACAATAAAAAATGACTCTAATAACCATCTACAAGGAATTTATAAGAACCATCCTCAAATATGCCTCCACACCATAGCTCCTAAATCATCAAGATAGTCACAAATAATTGATAAACTTTACAAAATAGAGCATTATGAGTAATACAGGATGCACCAAAATCACCCCTATTGGACACCTACATACAGACACCAAAATACTCCCCATAAAACACCACATGAAAATTACAGGAATACAGTTCTATGCCAGAAACCTTAACACCACACATCAATCACACTACATTTCATAAACACCGCCAATAGAATGTAACAAAAAACTACACTAACAGCATGCTATTCAATGTTTATAACAACCCACAACATTTATACACAACTATGCAGACACCCAGATCAATAAACAAACTCTTCAAGAGACCACTAATCTCAATACTCCCAACAATAACTCTTTGGCATAAACTCCACTGGAAAAAAACAACTTCCCACACCAGACAAGAACCACACTAGCACATCTGCACTCAGGACTATCCAGCATCAAAACAGTAACAACATAGAATAGGCCTAGGCACATATTCAAACAGCCCCAGATGCAACCACCACACAGAATACCTCATACCACAATGCCCCATACTAGCAACCACTAAACATCAACACAATATATTTTCCCTGACTAACTTGCTGACCCATTTAGAGGCTGTTGCCAGTTATCTAAGGGCTGCAGGTATTCCAGGTAATGACAATTTCTGGTGTGAGGCTTTCATTCTATCATTTCTGTGCCATTGTTCCACTGTTCTGGCTTGGGTGTTCTTTGCTGTTATTTTTTGGTTGCTATGCTAGGTTATTATTGTCAGGTCTTCTGCATAGGTGAGTGCTTTGGTGTTATGTTTTGGATCTGGTGTTGGGAGATAGCTTGTGAGGAAGTTAAATAGCACAGGAGAGTGTATTGCTCCCTGGGTGACTTCATTATAGCCTTCTGGTCCCATGAATTTTGCTGTTTTGAGTTACTCTGCATTGCCTGCCTACCTTAGTAGTAGTCATTTCTTGTTGTTGTTGTTGTCGTTCCCTAGAATGTCTGTCTGAGCAGTCCCGTCTCCCCAAGGAATGCCACAGCCGAAACTGGGTTCTCCCACAAATCCTTTATAGAGTGTATGTTGTGTTGTTTGCATGCATGATTGTGTATAATGCAGTCTTCCATTATGTGTTGTATGGTATGAGGTGACGTGTTACATCCTGGGTAGCTGTTCACAATGCGGTCATCCAGCCTCTTCTGGTAGCTTAGAAGTGCTGGGTGGTGGCCGCACCGCAGTCTGGACAGGTGGACTCTGTCCTTTCGTGGGAGAGAGGATTCAGAAGGGTGGATATCAGGGGGTCTGGCATGCAACAGTGTGTTGTCTTTCAGTGTGTTAATGGAGCGGTGAGTGATATGATTATGAATATGTTTCCGGAGGCTGGTATTTGGTGGTTGTGGAGGAAGAGAAGAGAGTATCTGTGTGTGATACAGGTCTTTGGGTGTTGTTTTAATGTTTCTTGGTGTGTGTGGGTGTTCTGCTATGTAGTGTAGTGGGTGTGATGTGTTTGTGGTGGCTGCGGCGTGTTTGTGTGCCTCTCATGTCGAGGTGGTCCTTGACTTTGAGGACTTTTGTTTCATGGTGTAAATGGTCTGTAGGTGTTGTATTTGTGCATCCTGTAATTGTTTTTAGGGCTTTGTTTTGTATGATTTGAAGGGTGTTGTGGTGTGTCTCACTGAGATTAGGAGCCCATGCAGGACTCGCATAATTCATCACTGAGCGTATGCATTGTTTGTATATTGTTGTATTAGTTTCTTTGTTTTGTCCAAATGTTGTTCCAGCGATTGACTTAAGTGCGTTAAGTCTAGGTGTGCATTTGTTTGTGATGTGTTGTTTGAAAGACATGGATGTATCGTATGTTACACCAAGAATTTTTGGTGTGTTTGTGTGTGGTATTAGAGTGTTGTTGATGTAGAGATGAGGTATGTATTTGTGTTCTTTTGTCCAGTTGGTGAGAAGTGTTGCTGTAGATTTGGTTGGAGCTATTTTGAGTCTGTTTGTGATGAACCATGTGTTGAGTGTATCAAGGTATGGCTGGATTATTTCTGCAGCTTTGTCTGTGTTACGATGTGTGCATGTGATTGTTATTTCGTCTGTGTAGGAAGAGATTTGTATTTCTGAGGTGTCTGGTGTGGGTAAGTCATGCATGTATAGATTAAAGAGCATGGGGGATAGAACAGAGCCCTGTGGTACTCCATTCTTAATGTTTCTGATGTGTGATGATTGGCCATTATATGACACGTAAGCATTCCTACCTGCCAGATAATTGGCCAGCCATCTTTTGGTGTTATTGTGCATGTCTGTGTTATATATTCTATTTGTTAGGTTGTGGCGGGGGATAGCATCAAAAGCTTTACTAATGTCTAATGTTATAAGAAGTGTTCTGTGGTGGGAGCTATCTGAATTGATGCCATCTAAAATTCTTTGTGTGAGGTTTATCAGAAGAGTGTTTGTGGAGTGTAGTGGCCTAAAACCGTGTTGTGAGTCAGCAAGGGGAATATGTGGTGTGACAAGTTTAAGTATTAGGCATTCAATGACATTAGAGGGGGTGCAGGGAAGTGTGATTGGGCAGTGCGATGTTGGGATTGTTGGGTCTTTGTTCAGTTTGGAATGGTGATTATTTTACCATGCTTCCAGATGTCGGGTATAGTGTTGTATGAATAGCTGTAGTTTGCAATGTTTGTGAGTGTGTGTATACCTTGTGGTCCAATGTGTTTTAGGTGGATGTTACTTATGTTATCAGGGCCACAGGCAGATGAGTGCTTGAGATTATGTATTATATGTTTTGTCTGACTGTCTATGAAGGGTGTCTATGATAGTCTGAGTCTGTAGGAAAGTCTTTCTTACATTGAATAGTGCATCGGTTGTCAGGGTGAGAAGTGAGATGGCTTGTCTGTGCAAAATGATTTATGAGTGTGTTTGCTTTTTGTCTGTTTGAGGGTAGATTGTCTGTTGTTGTGATTATTGCAGCGTGAGAGCGTGTTGTGTTACTGTTGGATAGTGTAATGCTGTTGAGTGTTTTGTACAATTTGCTGGTGTTTGTTTTGTGATCAAGTGTATTGATAAAGTTTTGCCAATTTTGTGTTTTTTGTTCGTGTATTTTATTGGCAATCACAGTGTTTAGTGTTTGTATTTGGTCTGCTATGTTTTGAGGGATAAGTGTGGGGGTATTGTGTTTAAGTGTGTCTCGTTGTCTGATGAGGCCTTGGATTTCTGGTGTGAAGTTGGGGTTGTGTGATTTTCTGTTGCCTCTAGGGATGTATCTCTTGTCTTCGTTTAGTATGATTGTATTAAAAGTGTGCACAGCATTGTTTATGTTTGTGATTGGTGTACTGTTAAGTGTTTCAAAATGTTGTTCTGTCTCTTCAGTAAAAGCTTCCCAGTTAGCTCTCTTGTAATTGGTGTATGTGAGTCTGTGGCCAACTGGGGTGCATCTTGTTTTGGTGGTGGTGATGATTGGAAGGTGGTCAGAACCAAGGGCTCCGACCACTCTCCATGATGTTGTTGGGGTTAGGCAGGGGGAGCAGAAGGTGATATCAGGAGAGGAGGGAGTGTTGTTCATGATAGTCAATGAGTCAAACTGAGTCTGTATATCAAGCCCTCTGTCTGTGTCAGGGTTGTCGACATACCAGGCAGATGAGTTGGCATTGAAGTCACCACCCATGATCAGGTTGGGGATTAAGGCTAGTTGGCTAAATTGAGGCCTGAAGGTGTTTGGAACTGTGGGGGATGATTGGGGGGGAATGTATATGTTAACTATTGTCAGTGTTGATTTGTTGCCTGTGTGGATTTGAATGGATTGGATTTCTGTAGTGTTATCTGTGGTAGGGAGGAGAATTTTGGTTGTGGCACTTGTGTCCACAAAACAGATGGAGTGGTGGATCAGGGTGATGAGTCCACTGCCATTGCCGTTGGTCCGGTCTTGTCTGATGGTGGTGTAATTATGAAATGATGGTGTTTTGTGTGAGTGTCTTAGTTTTGTTTCTTGTATAATTGCAATGTGTATGTTGTGTTGTTTAAGAAAGTGTTCGAGTTCATGTTTTTTCTTGTTAATACCGTCAATGTTGTGTTGTAATATGTTGATGTTGTGTGTTCTGTATGTGTTGTATGTTGCCGTTTGGGGTTGAGGTTGGGGTGTTAATGGGGAAGGTATAGGATCTGGGTTAGAGGGGGGAAAAGGAGAGATTGGGGACAAAGGAAGGGGAGTACTGATTGGGGATAAGGGCAAAGGGAAATTGGGAGTGGGTAAGGGTGCTGGCTGTGGTTGGGGAGGTGGGAGTGGGGTTACTGGAGGGCAGGTAGAACATGTCCAAGTGTTTGTGTATTGGTTTGTGTCAGCAAGTGTTGTACAAGTGAGGTGGGCCCAGTTTTTGCACATATTGCACTGAACTGAGCCCTTTGTCTGTCTGCTCGAGGTAATGGGTTTAGAGCATGTTGGGCATGTGTATTTTGTGGTGGGCCCAGGATTGCTCTCTACATCTCCGGCTAAAAGTAGAAGAAGAGGGGTGATCGCCGGAAAATCACCCCTCGGTGCAGAAAAAACGTAACATTGCATGTTGAGAAAAAGGATTGTGGTACTCCCCAAGGCAGTCGTAGCTCCTCTTGGGGATCAGTGCCACCTGCGTAGAGCCGGTGGCCAGGGCTGGTTGCCGCTGTTTGGCCCCCAACTCTTGGGGTTGGGGGGTGGTCCCACAACGTAGACGCTGCGGCTCCAGGTCCTTTCTTGTTGTTGTTGTGAATGTCTATCTTAGAGAGAGAGAGAGAGAGAGAGAGAGAGAGAGAGAGAGAGAGAGAGAGAGAGAAAAAAAAAAAAAAAAAAAATTATTTAGGTGTTTTAGATATTTGGGATTATACCACTGCCTTTGGCATGGGAGTTTTTCAATTTCTTTATTACCCCTTTAACATCTTTGTTAGAGAAATAGGTAGTTGATCCGAGTCTGGTTTGATTTTATGTTTTTCTTTTGTTATTTTCCTGTGTCATACTGGCCAGAAGCATCTCCACCATCTGGGAAAGGACAATAACATGAAGAATTCAACTTTTTTATGCCACTTTGCTGCAAGAGGACACACCAACTCTCCTTCTATGAGGGGTACTTGGTCTCTGAGCCAGGCCCAAAAACTCAGTTCACATAAATGATAATAATCAGCACTGATACATTTAGAAAAATTCAATTTTGTGAGAAAAGAAACAAGCTTGTCTATTTGTTTCTCCACTTCATATATTCTCCCAACACTTGAGGACACATTGAATTTCTGATACACATTACTTTTAACTCAAAACCCTAGGCTTCCAGATGAAGTGAACAGAGCTGGGCATGTTACCATTTTAATTTTCTTAGAGTGGTCTGCATTACTGCAAATAAGTATATGTATATACACATACGCAGTATGTGTATGCAATTTTTTGGTAATGCACTACCTGTCTGGTGGTAACACACCTAGCTTAGGAAGTGAAACCTGAAGCTTCATGACAACATATGCTTCACAGTACTCAACACTATTTGTGAAATTCTAATTTTACAAACGACTTTAAGCTAAACATCATGAACTGAAATACACGTTTCACACTTTTTCAAATGAATCCAAACTTCTTGTCTTTGGGAAACTATGAGGATACATTTCACATTTTCTTGATTGTATAAAAATCTAAATATTTTCAATCAACTACATTAGATAAAAGATTCAAATCTTGATAAAAAGGTTCTCTCTTAAATTGACAACAAAATGGCTGAATGAGAAGCTATCATAAATAAACAATAGTTATAAGTGCATGGCAATGACTACTGGCAGCAGCAACCTCAAGGTCGTCATAGCTAAGCTTATCTAAACCACATTGTAAAGGTGTATAAAAATCTTGTACCACCATAATTATTACCTCATAGTTAATACATTCATAATTTGGCTATTCATGCAAAGTTTTCTGATGCCAAAATTACATAAAAAAAATCTTATTCCAAAGCATGATCTAGCTTCACAATACATCATTCATACGTTTCAGCCTCGCCAGATGAATTATAATGATAATAACTATGATAAGAATAATGATCATAATAATAATTGTAGTACAAGTACAGGTAGTTGTTGACTTACAACTGCAATTGGTTCTGACTGACGAGTTGTAACTCGATTTGGTCATATGTTGGACATGTGTTAAATTCCCATAGGAATAGTAGTCTCAAAGTCATAATTTACCCACATTTTCATATATATATATATATATATATATATATATATATATATGTGTGTGTGTGTGTGTGTGTATTTACCTAGTAGTATTTTGTGGGAAAGGGAGCTATGCTCGTGGTGTCCCGCCTTTGTATCTCGCAGTGTCTAGTTTGCTTTTAAACTCATGAATGGTTTTTGCGCACACTATTTCCTTGTCCAGTTTGTTCCAAGTGTCTACCACTCTATGTGAAAAACTGGTTTTCTTCAGATCTCTTCTGTAGCTATGTTTTTTTATTTTCTTTCCATGTCCTCTTGTGCTTCTCCTGTCCCAGTTTAAAAAGTCCTCTCTATCAAGTATTTCTGTGCCTTTCATGATTCTGTAGATGGTCAGTAGGTCACTTCTCTCTCTTCTTTGCTCCAGAGTCGGTAAATCTAGTTTAGCCAATCTCTCCTCATATGACAAGTTTTTGAGTGCAGGTGCCATTTTTGTTGCTGCTCTCTGGATTCTTTCTATTTTCTTTATATTCTTTTTGGTACTGGGTGGCCACAATGTCGCCGCATATTCTAGTCTAGGCCTTATCAGTGTGACCAATATTTTTTTTAATCATTTCTTCGTCTAAATATGTAAATGCCACTTTTATTGATCTTAGCAAGTTGTAGGATTCTCCAACAATTTTGTTTATCTGTTTGTCATAGGACAAGTCATTTGAGATAATTACACCCAAATCTTTTTCGGATCTCTCCTTCTTTACCTCCTTGGTTCCAATTTTATATTGTCCTGATATTCTGTTTTTACTTTTTCCAAACTCCATTATGCTACACTTCTTAATATTGAAGTCCACCTCCCATTTCCGACTCCAGTTCCATACTTTATTCAGGTCTTCCTGCAGTGATTCGCAATCCTCTTCAGTTTTTACTTTCATTAACAGTTTGGCGTTGTCAGCAAAGAAGCTCATGTAACATTTCACATCAATATCCATGTCATTCACATAAATAGCAAATATTATTGGGGCTAGTACAGATCCTTGCGGTACTCCACTGATCACCTCTTTCCAATCTGAATATTTTTCTCTGAGCACTACTCTCATCTTTCTACCAATCAGGAAGTCCTCCATCTATTTCAGTAGGTTTCCTTGTATCCCTCCTATATGTTCGAGTTTTTAAATAATTTTTTGTGTGGTACTTTGTCAAAAAAAAATTGTAAGTCCAGGAAGGCACAATAAGCCCATCCATTCCTTTCTTGCACTATGTCTATTAATCTTGAGTAGAAACATATTAAGTTTGTGGTACATGATCTTCCTTGTCTGAACCCAAATTGTCTTGGGTTTATTATGTTGTTGTCTTCCAGGTGTTTTACCCATCTATTCTTGATGATTTTCTTGCAAATTTTGGCTATAGTACTTGTTAGTGAGACTGGCCTATAGTTATCTGGTTCTTCCTTGTTTCCTCCTTTATATATTGGTACAATGTTAACATTTTTCCAGTCTTTTGGTATTTTTCCTTCTTTGAGTGAACAATTTATTATGTTATGCATTTTGTCCATTAGTTCTTCTTAGCATTCTTTTAGAATCCAATTTGCAATTCCATCCGGGCCATGTGATTTCCTGACGTCAAGGTTTGATAGGTGTTCTAATATTTCTTTTTATGCTATTGTCATGTCACTCATGGGGGGAGATCGCCTTCCATTACCTTCATCCCAATATTGTGTTTTCTCTCTAGTGAAGACAGATTTAAAGTGATTTTTCATTATTTTGGCCATTTCTAAATCTTCTGTGTATTCTATATTTCCTTGGCGTAGTTTCACCATTTCTTGCTTGTTTTTAAGTTTACCATTCACTTATTGATAGAATAGTTTGGGTTGCTCTTTGCATTTATCTATATCCTTTTCATGGTTCCTTTTTTACTCTCTTCTCACTTTAACATACTGATTTCTATAGTTTATATAGACTTGCCATTTTCCAGGTTTTTTATCTTTTCTCCACCTTTTCCAAGTTTTGTCCCTTCTGTCTTTTGCCTCACTGCATCTCTTGTTGAACCAGCATTTAATGTACACTCTCTTGCTTCTGTCTTGGTACGTGCTTATTTACCCCTTCATTGTAATTATCCATCAAGATATTCCATTTCTCTTCCATTTTTGTCTCTTCTATGTAAACTTTTTTCCAGTTTGCATTCTGGAAGAATTTCTTTAGTTTTGCAAAGTCCGTTTTGTTGTACATCAATCTTCCTTTCCTATGCTTTTCATTTCTCTCCATGTATATTTCTTCCTTTAGTTCAGTTTCAATGTCACTCTTTCCAATTGGTGTCTTGTATTGGATTTTATCCACAATTTCAGGTTCTGTTGTAAAAATTAAATCTAGTTTCGACGGCTCTTCGTTGTTTCTGTATCTGGTGTTTTCACTGACCCATTGAGTTATTGTGTATTCAATGGTCATATTTAGTAGTACACTACCCCACAAGTTGTCTCCTCCTTGCACTGTCATGTTTTCCCAACAAATTTCTTTGCAATTGAAGTCCCCCATAATTACCAGATTACCCCCGCCCATTAGTATCTCGTTTAATGATTGCCTTATATCTTCTCTACAACACACTTCTCTAAACATCATATCTTTTTCATATTTTTAAGTTAGGAAATCAAACACAGAATATTAAAGTTACTACAATTGGTTTAATATTGTTTGGGATGAAAATCACCCAAGTGAGGTGGATGTCCAGGTGCATTATCGAACAGAAGTAAAACTTTAAAAGCAATTCCTTTTTCTAACAAATCACGCACTTGAGTTATGAAGCAATTCACAAACCAGTCTTCAAAAAGTGGCTGAGTCATCCATGCCTTATGATTTGATTAAAAGTAAACAAGCAAAGTGTGCTTGTTTACATGTTTGAATGCAAATGGGTTTTCCGAGTGATAAATTAAGAATGGTTTCAGTTTGAATCCTGCGATATTCCCGCCAAGCAGAAGAGTAAGCTTATTCTTGTAAGCTTTAAATCCTGGCATTGTTTTAGCTTCTTTATGGATATATGTGCATTCTGGCATTTGCTTCCAATACAATCCTGTTTTGTCTACATTAAATATTTGCTGTGGAAGATAGCCATTGTTTGTAATAATTTCATCAAGCATTTCCACAAACTTTTTAGCTCCTTCTTCATCTGCACTCGCTGCTTCTCCAATCACATGAACACTTAAAGTTGCTGATTAATAGAATGCCAGATATAAGGACTTTTACTGTGTATATATTATGCAGATGAGTGGTGATGGTCATAAGTCGAACAGTCGTATGTCGGATAGGTCGTAAGTCAACAACTATCTGTAATTATAATTTCTGCTTTGAATTCTACTGACTGGAAATCCATTGCCCAAATGGCCTGCAATAATTCTCAGGCCTTTTCACAGATCTCTTTGGGAAGAAATACTGCAATACAGTCTGTGCTGTGTTATTGTGGGAGTGTTTCTACAGTCACTGGTGTAGAGCAGGAGGAGGGGTGTAGTTGTTTGTTGTCAGCTCTATGAGTACTACATACAAAGGTAAGGGAAAAAGCATAACTTTATGGAGATCTATGGCCTGGTCCAGAGACTGAGTGACAGCCCTTTGGGCTGATGGACGTGAAAGTGTTGATGGGTTCTGATGACAAATCACTGGGAAATGATTCTCTGTGACAACCACCTCAAGGGACCACCACTTGCAGGTACCTGCCCTTGCTCCTACTACCAATATTTTAACTTTAGTATATCATTCTGTGACTTGGCTGGCCAACTTCCTTATAAGGAAAAGAAGGGCTTTTTGATATATGCATATACATCATTTCATATCATTCTTATCCCTTTGTAAGTCAGCATGCCACTTTTGTGGCACTTTTTCGAAGTGACACCATCATGTATAATATCATAATTATTTAAAAGATAACCTATGTCCTTCAGGTGATGGGTTTGTTTTTAGTTTTTTGTAAATAAATTGGTTAGCATTCTATGGAATCAGCATATGCCACAAATATAAAATTTCAACACACATACACATTCTGAACTATGCACACCTGCCTTAAATTACATAAACTATACATTTTTATTTGGTGACTTCACATAACATACAATCTGTATTCAGTGTTCCTAACAGAACAATCCCAGAGAGGTAGGTGGTAAAAATCTGGGCAACGAAGTTTGAGTGTGAGACCTGAATGCCAGATATTGCTTTGATGCCACTCCCTCTCTGACAAAACGGACTCCACATAAAGCACCTCAATATTAGGGAAGCGTGGTAGCATGGCTCGAACAAACTCAACTGAAGAACAGCAACCTGACTGTATAGGACCTATGGAATTTGGAGAGAGAGAGAGAGAGAAAAATATTATGCACTTCATAACGGTTATGAGCAATTTATGAATAACAAAATACATACTACAAAAACATGATTAAAATTATATACAAGCATGTAGAGCTGCATGCATTCCTACACAAACAATCCATAAACACAGCACTAATAAAAGAAACCAAACTCTTACTACAGACCACACTACCAGCCTTTACAGACAACACAATACAGAGTACAAATATTAATATTTTTCAGCAATAACCACTGCTTTCTTGGGGACAATATCACATCAGTGAGGTGGAGTCTAGAGGTAGTAAAGGAGAGATTAATAGAGGGTAGCAGGAAGGAGGGGTACATCATACATATGTACACCACAAAGCTTTTTTCACTTTGCAAAGGATGGGGAACTAGTCAAGGTAAACACCCAGCCTGGACCCATCCTATATCCATCTAACACCTATCTTTTTTTTTTTCCTAAGCTTGTGGATGATGGGTCATCCCTGTCCCCCATCCACTGCTCAAGTTAGAAGCAATGCAGCAAGACACAACACCTCCACAGCAGGATCCAACAGCCAAAGCTAGTTTACTGCTTCATTACATGGCAACCCTCCACCTTTATTTGTTCAAGAAATTACAAAAGACAAGAAGGAATCCCTTCAGTCTCTATCAATTTCTCATCCACTCACAACTTTCTCTATTCATACTTATCCCTTGTTCTCTCCCTACTCTATTTGAGTGATCATGCCTCCTTTCACCCCATCCATCTTTCCTTCAGATCTACTCCATCCACCTTTGCCTTCCACAATTTTGTTGTTAGTCTTTCTTTATTCTTTCTTTACATTTACCCAAACCATTCCAGTATTCTTTGATCAACACCTCATTTCTAATTCTATCCATCCTCATGATCCCCTAGCATACTTTCTAAACACTATTTCAAACACATTTAGGCTCCTTTTTCTCCCAAGTCTGAGCCCCATACATTGTCACAGGCACGATCACCACTTCATATAGTTTTCCCTTTGCATTCACTTCTCATGGCACTTTTTATCCCTTCCAGACATTTACTAGGTTCCCTTACTCTATAATTTACTTCCACCTCTGTTCTTCCATTGCCTGCTACATGTAAACTTACATACTTGCTCTTCACTTCCTCCAGCCTCTCTCATTCAAGGTTTACTTCCAACTCACAGCCACCCTTTCCCTTTGAACAAGTGATTACCTTACTTTTGCCCACATTTACAGTCAGTTTACTACTGTCACATATCCTCCCAAAATCTGCCACTAGCTGCCTTAGACCCTCTTCTCATACAGCCACTAGCACAGTGTCACTTGCAAACAACAACTGGTTCAGCTTACTCTTCCTTCCACTATCACTTACCAATTCCAATCCCGAACCCCGCGCACTCCACCCCATCTATGTACTTGTTGAAAAACCATGGTGACATTACATAAGCCTGGCACAATCCCATCTCCACCTCAGATCACTCATTCTCTCCAATCCCTAACCTAACATGAGCTCTACTAAAAAAAAAACTCACCATCCCACCCCCACAAAGTAGGAAGTGAGAAACTCTTGGTAGGGCAAGCCGTCAGTTGTGGCAACCAACCCACATTTTTTTTATAGGCCGATGTCTGGGTCGCCCCCTCACCAGGCAAGGGCTGTCAGGAAACAACACAAGAACATGCATTGGGCCCCTGGAATCGATCTCATAACCACCTGCTCATGAGTTTGACATGGTATCCACTGAGCTACCATGTGGCCCACACACTACTACATGGGTAAATGCAGAGTTGGAGGAGAAATTGAAGCAGTTTGTGGCAGAGTTTGGAAAGGTATATGCGAGGAAAATGTTGAAAGTAAATGTGGGAAAAGAAAGGTGATACAATGCACAAAGAGAGGGGGTGGCAGCAAGTTGGAGGTGAATTTAAAAGGAGATAAGCTGGAAGAAGTTTTCAGGGTCACATGTAGCAAAATATGGAGGAGTTAGGGATGGAAGTAAATTACAAAGTTAGGGAAGCAATGACAGTAGAACCTTGGTTCTCAACCACAATCCATTCTAGAAAACTGTTCCAGAACTGATTTGATCGAGGACCAAAACAAGTTTACTGGTCTGCTGGATACAACTTTATCAAGGTAATATTTCCCCACATAACTTTAAATTTTGCCCCATTTTCTATTTCACTCCATTTAGGTTATTTGAGAACCAATATTTTGGTCCAACTGCTGGCACAAAAAATTCTCAAAGTTTTTGGTCAAGAACTAATTTGTTTGACTTGTGAGATGTTCAAAAACCAAGGTTCTACTGTCTCTGGGAAGAAGAAGAAAAAATTAATGAGAAATAGGTATTTGGGGATGAATACAAAGAGAAGTGGACAAAGGGTTGATTGTGCCCACAATGGCGTTTGAAACAGACTTGGAATCTAGAGGAGCCAGAAATAAAGCCTAAACATGCCTGAGATGAAGTCTTTAAAAAGTAAGGTGGGAGTTATGGAGATGGACTGCATAAGAAATGAGAAGGTGAGCCACAAAGCTGGCAGAGTTGATAAAAGAATACTGGGATGGTTTGGGCATATGAAATGAGTGATGAAAGACTAGCAAAAAGAGTGTGGAATGCAGAGGTGGATGGAGTGGACTTGAGGGGAAGACCAAAAATGAAATGGATGGATGGGGTGAAGGGGGCATTAGAAACAAGAGTAATGTCTGTTGAGCAGGGAAGGGAGAGAGCAAGAGAGATGTGAGTGGAGACTGGTTGTGAATGTATGAGAAACTGATACAGCTTAAAATTATTTTTTGTCCTATAATATCTTGATTGGCTGTATGGGGTGGGTTGCCATGTAATAAAGTGGTTGTGGTAAACCAGTTTTGGCTGTAGAGGTATTCATCTTACTACACTGCCTCTAACCTGAACAATGAGGAAGGGCCAGGGATAACCCTTCATCCACATGAAGCAAGGGATAACAAATGGGTTTTGGATGAATGGAATGGGTGAAAGGTGATATATTTTGACTACCATACCCTTTTTAGTGGGAAGGGCTTTTTGATTTAAGTATGTACAAACAAGTAAATGTATACACACACACACACACACACTTCAACGAACGGACGGCTTAGAAGACGTTCTGAAGAAAAGTGAAGTTTCGTGGATCCCAAAACAAAGGAAGTGCCTATTGTATTTACAGGGTGGGGGGAAATTGCTCGTGGGGTAGTGGGAAAGTAGGGAAAGAGGAGAAGGGGAGGGATTGCTGGGGAAATGGAAGGAAATGAGGAAGGAAAAGACTTGGCCCAGGCAGACAGGCGAAAGGTAAACAAACGGCCCCCCGACCAGCTGAGTGACGACGAAATGTCTAATAAAAATGTAAAGATTAGAAGTATAGATAAGAGCAATACAGTAGAAAGTGATGAGAATATTTTCCAGGGATTTAAAGAGGGTGGGGGGGGGACACAAACCCCCCCCTGACTGACAAGACTAGAAGAGAAGGTCGATAAGATGATCGAGGACTTGGAGTGTAGGTTCGGTCATGTTAACAACATTGTACAGAGGGTTGAAAAATTGGAAGAACTAGAGAAGGCGAACAAAAACTTAACTAAGGAAATAGAAGACCTAAAAAGACAGTTAAAAGAAGTAAAAAAGGAGAATGAAGAGTTAAAGATGAATAATAAAGAAAACAGAGAGGGATGGAAGGCAATTCAAGAAAACAGTAAAGTAGCATTTACTGACATAATTAAACAGCAAATGAGAGAACAAACTGAAGACTCAGTTATTAAAGTGATGAGACAGAAGGAGAATATAGTAAGAGACTTAGCTGATAAAAAGAAATGTATAATTATATTAGGAATGGAAGAGAAACATAACCCAGATAGAACCTCAAGAACCAATGAGGAAAATGAAAAAGTAAGCAGTTTACTAAAATTAGTTCAGGAAGATGAACCAGAAATTATGAAGGAAATTGAGGAAAAATTCAGGCTCGGAAAGTATAGTACAGATAAGACCAGACCAATTAAGATTAAATTCAGGTCACAAACGACGGCAGAGAATATCTTATCCAAAACAGGGAAACTAGCAACAAGTGAACAATATAAAAAGGTATGGATAAAAAGGGAAATGAATAAAGAGGAAAGAGAGGAAGAAAAGCAGAAAAGACTTGAAGCTAAGAAAAAAAACAAGAGCAGAACGGAGTCAGAAAAAGAGAGAGTCTATTGGAGAGTAGTGAATATGAAACTAAGGCAGTTCGACATACAAGCGAAAAACAAAAGGAAAACAGAGAACACAATGGAAGTGGCAGAAAACTAAGAGTGTCTTACACAAATATAGATGTATTAATAACAGGATTGAATGAGCTGAATGATTATTTGAAAGAAAAAGAACCGGACATAATGGGAATTGTAGAAACAAAATTAAAAGGCCCACTACCACCCAACAGTGTAGGACATGATGCATATAATTATTGGATTAAAAACAGAGAGAAAAAGCAAGGGGGTGGAGTTATGTTCCTGACTAAAAAGGATATAAACGTGAGGGGTGTCATATATGGAAAGAATACAGTAGAGATGATTATGATAGAAGTGGAAGACAGAGATAAGAAGAGCAGAAAGTTTGTGATAAATTATGTGCCTCCGAAAACAGCCTCACGGGAGGAGAGTGAACATAAAAGTATGTTAGAGGACACAAAGATAACATTAAATAAAATAATGGAAGATGGAGGAAGAATAGTTATGATGGGCGACTTTAATTGCAAAGAAATCTGCTGGGAAGAAATGACAGTAAAGGGTGGAGATGGCTCATGGGGAAACGCTCTACTTGAGATGGTTACTGACCATACAATGACACAATGGATACAGGAGAACACTAGGTATAGAAATGAAGAAGAGCCATCGAGACTAGACCTAATAATTACATCTGAACCTAGAATAGTGGACAAAATTGAATATAAAACACCAATAAGTAAAAGTGACCACATATTGATTGAACTGGAACTTAATGAAGAAAAATATATGAAAAGAAATGAACAATATAGAAAAGGAAGAATGATGTATGAAAAAACAAACTTTGATAAAATAAGAGAATTCTTTCAAAAGGAAAACTGGGAAGAAATATACAAAGAAGAAACAACAGTAGAAGAGAAATGGAATATTTTGACAAAAATTTACAAAAAAGGAGTGGAAAAGTATGTCCCAAGACAAAAACAAGAAAAAGAATATGTAAAATGCTGGTACAACAAAAGTTGTAGGGAGTTAAAAGACAAGAGACAAAGCCTGGACCAGATGGAAAAAAGACAGAAGACCTGAAAAATGGAAAATATATACCTGTTATAGAAATGAATATGTACAAACGTGCAGAGAGGAAAAGAGAAAATATGAAAAAGATATCATAGAATAGTGTAAAGATCAACCAAAACTATTCTACAGATTTGTAAACAATAAACTGAAAAACAAACAAGACTTGGAGAAATTAAGACAAGAGGGAGTTGAATACACTGAGGAAATGGAAATGGCGGAAATTATGAACAAACATTTTAAATCAGTGTTTACAAGGGAGAACATACAACCTGAAGAGAACGAATGGAAAGAGAAAGTCCCCCCTATGGAAGAAATAGAAGTAACAAAGAATGAAATATTAACACAATTGAGTAATCTTGATGTCAGAAAATCGCATGGACCAGATGAAATAGCAAACTGGATACTGAAAGAATGCAGGAATGAACTGGCAGACAAAATACATAGCATACTAAATAGTTCCTTGAAAGAAGGAAAAGTTCCAGAAGATTGGAAAAAAACAAATATAGTACCTATATATAAAGGAGGAAATAAAGAAGAACCTACCAACTATAGACCAGTCTCTCTAACAAGTACAATAGCAAAAATTTGTGAAAGAATTATCAAAAGTAGATGGGTAAAATATTTAGAAAAAAAACAAAGTGTTAAATCCAAGGCAATTTGGATTCAGACAAGGACGATCATGCGTCACCAATTTAATATGTTTCTATTCAAGGCTAATAGATATAATACAAGAAAGAGATGGATGACTGTATTTCTAGACCTAAAGAAAGCTTTTGACAAAGTACCACATAAGAAGTTCCTTAAGAAATTAGAAACTGAAGGAGGAATACAGGGAAAACTACTAAATTGGATGGAAGACTTTTTGCAAGAAAGAAAAATGAGAGTAGTGATAAGAAACCAGCACTCAAAATGGGATGAAGTAATAAGCGGTGTTCCGCAGGGAACAGTTCTGGCCCCAATAATGTTTGCTATATATATTAATGATATGGATGAAGGAATTGAAAGCTATATGAGCTTCTTTGCAGATGATGCAAAACTACTGAAAAGAGTGAAAACTGAAGAAGATTGTGAATCACTACAGAGAGATCTAAATAAAGTACAAGAATGGAGTAGGAAGTGGGAGATGGAGTTCAATACAAAAAAGTGTAGTATAATGGAATTTGGAAAAAGCAAAAACAGAATAACAGGAGCATATAAATTGGGAGAAGAAGGAATAAAAAAAGTAGAAAATGAGAAGGACCTGGGAGTCATTGTTATGAATAATATGTCACCTGAGAAACATATAAATAAGATTTTTGGAGAAACTTATAATCTAATAAGAACAATCAAAGTTGCATTTACATACCTGGATGAAGAAATGGTGAAGAAAATCCTAATCACCCTGATAAGACCAAGATTGGAATATGCAGCAACGATATGGTCACCAAGTACAAAAAAATGTATAAAAAAACTTGAAAGAATACAAAGAGCAATTACAAAATTGGCACCAACACTCTCAAAACTATCATATGAAGAGACTAGAAAAACTTGAACTACAGACACTAGAGCAAAGAAGAGAGAGAGGAGATTTGATAGCTATTTACAGAATCATGAAAGGCATAGAAATTACTGATAGAGAGAATCTGATAAAATGGGATGACAGAAATACAAGAGGACACGGAAAGAAAATAAAAAAAGACAGCTATAGAAGAGATTTGAAAAAGAACAGCTTTCCTCACAGAGTAATAGACAGTTGGAACAAGTTAGATGAGAAAGTGGTGTGTGCAAAAACAATACATGAATTTAAAAATAGTTTAGATAAAATGAGATATGAAGACGGGACCCCACGAGCATAGCTCCCCTTCCCGTAAAATACAACTAGGTAAATACACACACACTCACACTATTGAGTAGTTTTACTATACATTACCAACAATAGGTACTTGCACTTAGTATTGTGGAACAGACATCAAAGTATCATCTCCCCATTGCTCATCTCCAAAGCCCCAATTTCTGTTGACTAAACACAAGATCTATTAACTTCTAATATTTTCCAGCAACCCAACAACCAATGACTCCTCCCTTTCTCTTCCTGTTAATTGGTGATTTTAGGCTTGGCCTGGAAATTGAAAGCCAGCACTTTCAGGCAATGGGGAGGGGCAATGGTCCTCTCTGACTTATGCCCTGCAGGATCACTACATGCAAGTGATCAGACTAAAATACTAAAAAACAAAATAGTGACCAAATAAACAAAAATGGTTAATAGAAAATGCAACATTAAAAAATAAAATATACAATTAGTTACCATTATCTGATTGCCAGTAATTCTGAGTGAAGTTGAGGTAGAGGATCTGAATACTGTGAGAGTACAAGGTAAGAAATTTGTCAAAGAGGCAACTCCAACATGCCACACCTAGAGTCTGTGAAAACATAAAAACAAAGTTAACCAGGTTATTGACATATGAACCAAATTACTTAATAAGTATAGGAAGAAACTTTGGACTGTTGTCTGTATTGTACTGGTGTGCAACTGTTTGTATGTCGCTGGGTGAAAGTAGTAGGAAGAGAGCAATTGCCAGCTCTCAGGTCTCAATGTGTGAAAAGGATTAAGAAATACTGCTCAAGTTGACAGAGATCTTGGACCAGTCCAGAGACTAAGTGTCAGCCACTAAAGTCATCTCCTGATAGAGGCGAGTGGATTAAGAAGTTTTGAAAATGGGTAACTCTGCTGTCTATCTTGTATGATCACCACAAAAAAGTACCTATCACTGTTCCTTATTGTGGATATCTGTCTCAATGATCTTTTCTGCTAATATATGTCTAGCAATGCCTTCCTTCTGACCTGAGCAGGTGGCAGGGGATTGGGTTCACTCTTTATTCACAAGGAGCCAAGATAAAAGGGACAACAAATGAATGTTAGATGGGTGTGGGATTGGTGAAGGATAGGTGCATACCTTGGCTGTGCCCCATTCCCCCTTACAAGGCAGGAAGTGCCTTTAAGTATTTACCTAATTGTATTATATGGGAAGGGAGCTATGCCTGTGACCCATCTTTGTATCTTTTAGTATCTATTTCTCCTGGATTTCTTTGAAAACCTGAAAAACTGTTGTTCTCCCACCTTTGATTTATTCTTGGTGTGTCAATTAACCATGTCCTCTTGGGAATTACTCCTCTCAACAATTCAACCTTACTTATATCCAGGCCTCTCTTCGTTGGTTCAATATTTTTTCGTCTTTTTCTTTCTCCATTGTGCCTACTATACTTATTTCAAGAACTGGATTTTACCTTATTGGTCACACAAGAAACATAGCCTACACATCCTGCACAATAACAACTAGTTGTTTCCTTAGTGTGCAAGTGTCTATGTTTTGACTCAGCCACCCCTACTTATAAAAGGAAAAATGCCACCAACTTATGTGATTTTCTGACTAACAACTCATACCTCTGGTGACCCTATTTCTAGCCAAAATAAGCTGTTTTAAACTATTTATCTTGAATTCCTACTGGCTGACACTGAGTTTGTATAATTTAACACCCATTTGTTGGAACTGTGCCAACTAATGGGTAATTTATAGAAACTGCATCAGCTGGTAAAACTTCAAAAGCAACTCAGTTTTGGCCTTGCCAACTTCTGAATAATTGTGACTTAGGGAATACAGATTTATGGAGGGTCTTGTGTGTGTATATACAATGTATATATTTGTATGTCTCAAGTTTTAATGAGTGGAAGCACACAGCCCCACAGCAGCTGGTAACAGTTCTTGAACCCTTCCATAAATCTGGGGCTAATCATGGATACTTACATGTGATGATCTTTCAAGATGGACAGCAAAGCTGCCTGTTTTCAAAACATGTTCCCTTTACCTCCACCAGTAGGTGTCCTAAGGGGCTGACATTCAGTTTCTGGACTGGGCCCATGATTTTAACTTTAACTCTTTTAATCCCTTGAATAAATGACATCTATGTAGGCATCATGAGGTGTGAGTGAGTATATGAGGATGCCAGTGTTGGCTTCCTGATTATATTTATTTTGTAGTTGTAGCTGAGTGACCCTTTTATTCTGTGAACAGGCTTGATCACTTTTTCAGTGGTTACAAACATTTTGGGTGAAAGAGAACAAGTATAGCAAATATAACTTTATATTTTATGTGTGTATCATGATGCATCATAGTACATCAGGCAGTTAATGTGTGCCTGAATATTTGACTCATATTGAAGTGGTTAACTTGAACTGTATTTTTTACATTTCTTTAAACACGAACAGCTGACGATTGAGAACTGCTCCCCTCTCTCTACAATTGTTAGCTGTTGACTTGGAAATAATCTCACATTGATACAACACAGACAACAGTACAAAGTTTTTTCCCCAAAACATATGTGGAAAGTTCTAGGAAGAAACTTTGGATTGTTGTTTGAGTTGTATTAGAGTGGGACTATTTCTATATCACCAGCAGAAAGTTAGAGGGGAGCAGTCACCAGCTGTCAGTTCTCCTTATTTGAAAAGGTGAGGGAAATACAGGTTAAGTCTTGGGACCGGTTCAGATGTAGAGTGCCACATGGAGCTGAGGGAGCCAATGAATTTTGAAAATGGTAAGCAGGGAGATGATTCTCTTTGCTGTGTCTTGCAGAACCATCAATGGCAGGTACCTGTCATTGGTCCTTTAAGGTATGAAAATGCCCTACAATACACGTCTCAAGTAAAGACAATAGCAAAATAATCACCTAAATATATAAGGGCAGTTGAGCAATCATAGTGACTAGCAATGATTACTTGGATATATTAAATTTATTGAATGAGAACACAACTTTTGAAAGAAAACTAGGGGGAGTGAGGGTTTTATAAGGAGACAAAGATAGAGGAAAACAGCACCCTCTCTTTTCTGAAATGTTACTTTAGTTCTACATTGAGAATTTTGTGATTTTTATATCATTCAGCAAAGCCAAATACATAACCAATGTCAGCTGAACTCACCTTTAAGTTGGGTGTGACCTTGAGTATGTTTGCTATAACTATTGTGTAGATACAAGATGCCTGGCTTTGATCTTTAGGTGCTTCTCTGAATACCTGCTGCACTACCAATGTCTCTAATGAAGTGTTTTGCTCCAGTTTGGTTCTGAAAAGATTCTTTTTTTTTTCATTCATATACCAAAGGCTTTTTCCCCCTACACAGGGGGTAGCCAAAAAGAAAAAGGCATAAAAACCACTCCCACCCATTCCACTCCCATCCACCCTCCTCCCATCTTGGCACCTCCTGCAAATAAAGGAAGATGTTAAGGGAAGTGATTTTTCCTCATCTTCTCTATTTTTGCATGAGGTGACTAGGAGGGTTGCTATGTAAATGAAATATATATACATATACCAAAGGCTTTCTCCTTTACTAGGAAGGCAGCCAAAGTCTGTTGTTGTGGTTATTGCTGCGTGACAGCATGTTGTGCTACTGCTGGATAGTGTAATGCTGTTAAGTGTTTTGTACAATTTGCTGGTGTTTGTTTTGTGATCAAGTGTATTGACAAACTTCTGCCAATTTTGTGTTTTTTTGTTCATGTATTTTACTGGTAATCTCTGTGTTTAGTGTTTGTATTTGGTCTGCTATGTTTTGAGGGATAGGTGTGGGGGTATTGTGTTTAAGTTTATCTCGTCTGATGATGCCTTGGATTTCTGGTGTGAAATTGGAGTTGTGTGATTTTCTGTTGCTTCTAAATATGTATTTCTTGTCTGCATTCTGTATGCTTGTATTAAAAGTGTGTACAGCATTGTTTATGTTTGTGATTGGTGTACTGTTAAGTGTTTCAAAATGTTGTTGTCTCTTTAGTAAAAGCTTCCCAGTTTGCTCTCTTGTAATTGGTCTATGTGTCTGTGGCCAACTGGGGTGTATTTTGTTTTGGTGGTGATGATAATTGGAAGGTGATTGGAAAAGGAGCAGGGAGATATGGTTGATGAAAGAGTATTGGGATAGTTTGGAAACATAGTAAGAATGAATGAAGAAAGATTGGTAAAAGAAGTGTGGAAGGCAGAGGTGAATGGAATGAACAGGAGAGGGTGACTGAGGATAAGATGGATGGATGGGGTAAAAAGGGAATTGAGCAAGAGGGGGATGTCTGTTGAGGAAGGAAGGGAGAAGACAGAAGATAGGTGTAAGTGGAGAATAGTCGTATATGGACAATGCTGTGATGCATGGAAGGGAGTGTGTGGGGAGTGGGGTTAGGGGTTAGGAAGTGATTATATGTGAATGATATTTTGATGCAGCCTGAAGGGATTTCTCCCCATCTTCTCTTTTTCTGCATGAAGAGACAGAGAGGGGGGGGGGGGTCACTGATTAAGTGAAGTGGCCTTGCTGTGGATGTGCTGTGTCTCACTGCATTGCTTCTAACCCAGGGCAATGGGTGAGATATAGGGATGACCTGTCATCCATGAGGAGCCAAGAAAAGAGGGAGGGAGGGAGGGGTGGTGAATGGGAGTGGAGTGGGTGGGGATAAAATGGGTGGGAGTGGAATTAAGCATTTTGACTCTGGCTATCTCCCTTGTAAGGAGAAAAAATCCCTTGGTATATGTATGTATGTAAGTATCATTTTCAACTCCCTGACAAGTCTCGTTTTGCTTCGCCCCACTTAAAAAAATTTGCATTTCCTTGTACTAAATTTTATCTTCTACTCATGGCCCCATTTATAAACCTGATTGAAGCCTTCTGCAGCAATTTACAATCCTCTTCACCTTTCAATCTTTTCTTGACCTTGGCAATCAGGAAATAATTTTGCATAACTACCCATTCCATTCATCACATATGTATGTATGTACTGTTAATTGCAAACAGGTGGTAATTAATAATACCATGTTTTACATCATATCCTCGGGCCCTGCTATGGAGATGCTGTGTCTTGCTGCATTGTTCTGGACCTGGGCAGTGGACAGGGGACAAGGATGGTCCTTCATCCACAAGGAGCTAAGATAAAAGGGAAAAGAAATGTGTGTGGGATGGATGAAGGATGGCTACATACCTGGTTGGTCATTCCCATCTTATAAGGGGGAAAGAGCCTTTTGGTATATGTAAGTAAATAAGAACACTACAGCTAGCTCTAAAATAAAATATCTTGTAAATCATACATATACCAAAGGCTTTTTCCCCCTTACACGGGGGGTAGCCAAAAAGAAAAAGGCACAGAAACCACTCCCACTCATTTCATTTCCCATATATTCCACTCTCCTCCCTCTCTCCCATCTTGGCACCTCTACCCTGTGGTGGGGGCAAAAGAATACGGCCACCAAGTATTTCCACTTGAGTCGTAAAAGGCGACAAAAAAGGGAAGGGGGATGGGATTAGGAGTCCTACTACCTGTAGCCCCAAAAGGGGACATTCTTAAAAAAGAAAGTAAAAATCTTGTAAATGAAACTAAGAAATGCATAGAAGACCTTACCTACTGCTTTCGACAAGTTGTTCCTCCCAAATATAGAGGTGTAGCTGAAGTGTCTGCAGGTTTGGACACAAGTTGATAATTTGGTAGAGTGCAGGGATGTCAATAGGAGAATATGCATATGAAAGCCTGAGAGTAGTGAGCTGTTTTCCAATGAGATGTAAACTTGGCTGTAGAACTTGCAAGGCATCTACATCTTCATGAAGTTGCACTGCTATAGTTTCTAAATCCTTCCACTGACAAACAATTTCATGCAAAATCTGTCCTGCTTCCTCAAGTTTCTGCTCGAATACATGATCGTTCACATTATCTTCAAACATATCATCAATATGGATTCGGATCTCTCTTAGGTAAGGCATGTATTCCGGAGGGCACTTCAACTTTTTTTCTAAAAGGTCATTAGTTCTGCAGTTGACTGCTCTAACATTCAAAGTAGCACCATAATCTAAAAACGGTTTTAATAAACTAAACTGATCTGTGGCAAGACTAACATTGACTGTGCCAATATGTGTTCTTGGATAATAAAAACAAAGCAGAGCAAAAAAGAGCTCTGTATCTTTCCACACAGGAATGTCGACTAACTGCAAGTCTCTGAAGGAACGACGAGGCTGTGTCTTCTTTTCATAGCATTCCACAACCTTTGAGGTTGGCATGTTCCCAAAGAAGCCTTGGAAAAGACCATTGTCATCTAAATACATAAATGATGGTCTTGTTTCGCCTGGTACCTTAATGTCCTGCAGATTAGGGCACTGACTTCCAAGAGAACGAAGTAATTCCACATTGAGATCCATCACATTTATATGAAGTGACTGCAAGGTAAAGAGAGAAAATATAAGTTAAGTAAAACATAGCATGAATATGAATACATGTGATAACTGCTGCCTCAAATTTCACTGATTGGAAACCCACAACCCCACAATAATCAGCAATAGTCCTTGGATCCTCCCATTGATCTCTCTGGAAAAAATGTTGGACTATCAATAATAACAAATGTTCCCTCAAGTTTCAATGACTGGAAACCTGTAGCCCCATAATGGCCAGCAACAGTTCTTGGGCCCTCCCACAGACATCTCTTGGAAAAAAAAATTGGACTGCTGTTTGTATTGTATTAGTGTATTTACCTAGTTGCATTATATGGGAGGGAGCTATGCTCATGGTGGCCCATCTTTGTATCTTTCAGCATCAAGTTTTTTCTTAAAATCTTGAATAGTGTTTGCACACACTGTTTCTTTATTCAAATTATTCCAGGTATCCAGTACTCTATGTGGGAAGCTATTTTTTCAGATCTCTTCTATAGTTATCCTTTTTGAGTTTCTTTTCATGTCCTCTTGTTTTTCCATTGTCCCATTTTAATAAATCATTCCTATCTAGGATTTCCATTCCTTTCATGATTCTATAGTCAGCAGATCTCTTTCTCTTCTTTGTTCCAGAGTTGGTAATTCCAATTTGGACAATCTTTGTTTGTATGTTAATTTGGAGAGAGTTGGTGCCAGCTTTGCCATTGCTCTTTGTATTCTAATTTCTTTATATTCTTTTTAGTACTGGGTGTCCATAGTGTTGCTGCGTACTCCAGTTTTGGTCTTATTAGTGTAATTATCATTTTTTTAATCATTTCCTCATCTAAGTAGTCAAATGCCACTTTCATTGACCTTAATAGGTTGAAGGTTTCTCTGACTATTTTACTGATATGTTTGTCGGTGTCATGTGTTTGCTGATTTTTACTCCAAGGTCTCTTTCAGAGTTCACTTTTTTGACTTCTTCACCAATTTTATAATTTCTTGATATTCTGTTTTTACTTTTTCCAAACTCCATTATACTACACTTCTTGATATTGAAGTTCACTTCCCACTTTTGAGTCCATTTCCAGATTTTGTCCAGGTCTAACTGTAATGATTCACAATCCTCCTCTGTTCTTACTTTTAGTATTTTTGCGTCATCTGTGAAGAAATTCATATAACACTCTACTCCTTCATCCATGTCATTTATATATATGGCAAACATGATTGGAGCCAGTACTGAACCTTGCAGGACACCACTTATCATTTCTTCCCAATTTGAGTATTTGTCTCTAATTACTACCCTCATTTTTCTCCCAGTCAGGAAGTCTTCCATCCATTCCAATAATTTTCCTCTGATGCCACCTATTGATTCTATTTTTCTTATTAGTTTCTTGTGTGGTACCTTATCAAATGCCTTTTGTAGGTCCAGAAAGGCACAGTCTGCCCATCCATCCCCCTCTTGTATTATTTCTATCAGTTTCGAATAGAAGCAGATCAGGTTTGTTGTACATGATCTTCCTTGTCTAAATCCAAATTGATTTGGATTTAATATATTTTTTTTTTCCAGATGTTTAACTCATCTACTTTTGATATATTTTTCACATATTTTTGCTACTATGATTGTTAGGGAGACCAGTCTGTAGTTGACTGGATCTTCCTTGTTTCCTTCTTTATATATTGGTACAATGTTTGCATTTTTCCAGTCCTGTGTTACCTTTCCTTCTTTGAGTATTTAATTATATTGTATATTGTATCTGTTAACTCCTCTATGCATTCTTTCAGTATCCAATTTGCAATTCCATCCGAACCATGTGATTTTCTGACATCACAGTTTTTTATTTGGTTGCCGATTTCTTTCTGTGTTACAGTTATTTCCTTCACTGGGGGGATTTCTCTCTCTATTCCCTCAGTTAGGTGAGTTCTCAATTGTGAATCCCAATTTGAAATGATTGCTCATAATTTCTGCCACTTCTAGTTCTTCTGTATATTCATAATTTCCCTGGCACAGCTTTTCTATTTCTTGTTTATTTTTTAGTTTACTATTTCCATACCTGTAAAATAATTTAGGTTGTTCCTTGCATTTTTCTATTATTTCTCTTTCATAGTTTCTCTTTTCATCTCTGCGTATTTTCACATAATCATTTCTTAGTTTGATGTATGTTTGTCATTTGCTTGTTTTTTTTTTGTCTTTTTTCCATCTCTTCCAAGCTTTGTCTCTTTTATCCTTAGCTTCACTACATTTTTTGTTGTACCAGTTTTTTATGTATACTCTTTCTTGCTTTTGTTGTGTTACATATTTGCTCACTCCCTCATTATGAATTTCTTTTAGTATATTCCATTTCTCTTCCATCCTTGTTTCTTCATTTAGAAAAATTTTCCCAGTTTGCGTTACGAAAGAATTTTTTAAGTTTCTCAAAATTCATTTTGTTGTACATTAGTCTTCCTTTTCTATGTTTCTCATTTCTTCTTAAGTCCATTTGCTCTTTTAGTTCGAATTCTATTAGTACATGGTCACTCTTTCCTATTGGAGTTTTGTAATCAATTCTGTCCACAATTTCAGGTTCTGACATAAGTATTAAATCCAGTCTTGATGGTTCCTCATTGTTTCTGTATCTGGTATTTTCTTTTATCCACTGAGTCATTGTGTATTCAATGGTCATATTGAGTAGTATGTTGCCCCTGAGGTCTTTTCCACCCTTCACTGTCATTTCTTACCAACATATTTTTTTTCAATTAAAATCACCCATAAATACTATATTTCCTCTTTCTTTCAGTGTGGGACTATTTCTATGTCACTGATTAAAAGAAGTAGGAAGGAAGCAGTCACTATTTGTCAGCTCTTTTTATGTGAAAAAGTAGAGGAAATACACATGAAGTAGACTGAGACCTTGGCCCCAGTCTGGCAACTGAGCTCCTGCACCTGAGGACTCTCTGTACCAGGGGTTCCCAAACTTTTCAGCTCATCGACCCCCTAGTGAAGTTTGAGATTTTCTATAGACCCCCAAACTATTTACAAATTATGTCAGTTTATTATTATTATTATTAGTGTTGTTCTTGTTATCAATGCTAGTATTATCATCATTATTATAGTTCTCATTATTATTACTATTATCATTATTATTATTGTCATTATTATCATTACTATCATTATTATTATCATTATTATTATTATCATTATCATTATCATCATCATCATTGTTATTATTACTATTATCATCATTATTATTATTTTTTTTTATTATTATAATTCTAGTTATCAATAGTATCATCATTTTGATCCGTTATAAAAGGGCTAAATGGCAACATTCATCAAGGTGATGGCATTCCAATAATGATATAGACACTTTCACATATACATAAACATAAGTGTCTTAAAATATTTATAATTTACCAATGGCTTTAAGAGTGATATCATATATTCTTTATTATATCACTATAAGTAATATTCAATCCAATAATATTACACAAGCTCGTCATCTTGATGTTCATTCACGATGTGGTTGTGTGTGAGTTTCTCCCTACATACACAGAATGGGGAGGATTTTTGACTTAGAGTGAACTCACATGGTTTTTCTTTAAGTTTAGATATTGGTTGGTTGATTATTCTCACTCTTTCAGTATGGGAAAAGAACAGGGTCATTTCATGCTAACCATTTAATTTTAAAGACTGCCTTTAGTCCCCATAGTAATTTACTGACCCCTTTCGACCACCTAGCAATTTACTGACCCCCTTTCGACCCCTTGGATGGTTTCATCGACCCAATAGCAATCTACTGACCCCCTCTCGACCCCTTAGATGGTCTCATCGACCCCTGGGGGTCAATATCGACCACTATGGGAACCCCTGCTCTATACAAAAGTGAGGGGGGTTGATGGGTTTTCAAAATGGGCAGCAGGAAGATTATTCTCACTGCCATCATCTTGTAAATCCACCACTGTATCACCATAGTCTACACTGTATAGATGAAGATCTATTTTTACTGTACAGTATGTCACCAGCTTGTTGGAGGTGGAGGAGGAGGAGGAGGAGAGAAGGAGGGGAGTAATCACAAGATATCAGTTCTCTTTACATGAAAAAATGTATGATAGTTTAAGCTCATAGGAAGATATCTTGGTCTAGTCCAGAGACCAAGTGCCAGCTACCTTGTGACTGCATCTTGTTGATGGAAATCAAACATGACCAACAGTATAATTTTCTCCAATAATGACCTCACAGGATCATACGAGTATGCAGACTACTCTTGCTGGATCCTTTATGCATAAAAATTAGAATATGTAAACATGTGCCATATGCACTTATATAAAATTCCTATTTAATCTGAGGTCTGCCACAAGCTGAATAAAAACAAAAAAATTATATGAAGCCCACTGGACTGACACATATGTACATATACCAATTTTTTTTTTCCCCTTCATAAAGGGGGTGGCTGAGTCAAAGTGTAGATCCATACTACAGTCATCCCACACCTTTCAAAACCCCTCATTGTTCCTCCCATCCCAGTACCTCATGGATTATGGGTCATCCCTGCCCCCCCACCATACAGCTTGGGTTGGAGACGATGCAACATGACACAACACTTTCCCAACAAAGCTCAACAGATAGAACTGCTTTATCCCTATATGGCAAACTCCCCAACCCTACCCCATCATAACTCATCAAAGGTATGGAGTAGATGAGAACATTCTTTCAGGCTACATTATTTCTTCATCCATTTAAAGCCCCTCTCTATTTAATCTTATATTTTGCACTCTCTCTTCCTTGCTCAACAGACACTCATCTCCCATCCTTCCTTAACCCAGCCATGCTTGTTCTTGGTCTTTCCCATAAATCCACTCCATTCACTCCTGCTTTCCACACTTTTTTTTTGCTAGTTTTTATTCACTTATTCTTTTCATGTGCCCAAACCATCTCAGCATTCTTGGATCAACCCTATCTGCCAACTAACTTACCAATCCCTCTCTCTGATGTACATCCATGGCTTAAATGAATGAGTAAAGAAGTAGTAAAAGAAATGTGGAATGCAGAGGTGGATGGAGTGAACATGAGGGGATGATCAAGGATGAGATGGATGGATGGGGTAAAAGGGGCATTGAGTAAGATGGGGATGTCTGTTGAGGAAGGGAGAAGAGAGAAGATAAGGGTGAATGGAGAATGGATGTGTATGGATGATACTGTGATACATGGAAGGGAGTGGGAGTGGGTGTGGGATAGGGGGGTTGGGGAGTGGTAATGTGTGAACAGTGTGAACAATATTTTGATGCAACCTGAAGGGATTTCTCCCAGTCTTCAATGTTACTGCCTAAGGGGACAGAGAGGGGGGTTGTCAATTAAATGAAGTGGCCTTGCTGTGGATGTGCATTGTTTCTGACCCAAGACGATGGGCAAGATGCAGGGATGACCCGTTATCCAGGAGCCAAGATGGGAGTGAAAGGAGGTGGAATGGGTGGGGATGAAATGGGTGGGAGTAGAATTGCCTTTTGACTTTGATTGCCTCCATTGAACAGGAAGATTATTCTCACTGCCATCATCTTGTAAATCCACCACTGTATAACCATAGTCTACACTGTATCAATGAAGATATATTTTTACTGTATGTCACCAGCTTGTTGGAGGTGGAGGAGGAGAGGAGGGGTCCTTTGGTATGTGTATGTGTATATATATATATATATATATATATATGTATATATATATATGTACACCCATACATGTTCAATGACCCAATTACAAGGATTCTAGGAATCCACCTCCCAGGACCTCTTATGCCTTGACTTTTCATTGGATAAAAATACAGATTCGGGAATTCCTAGTCACTGCACTTTGTTCCATTTAGTCACCTTATATGACATGCATAGGAACATGGTGATGACACTCTTTTAGTGATAATAATAATAATACAGTGAAGTCTCTCAACATTAACATAGTCCATTCCAGAATTCTGTTCATTATGATAATTACTTGTTATTTACATATACCAAAATGCTTTTCCCCTTACAAGGGAGGTGGCAAAATCCAAAGCATGCACCCAACCTACATCCATCCCACACCTATCCAACAAATCGCTGTCCCTCTCATTCTAGGCCCTTATGGGTGAAGAGTCATCCCTATCCCCCTCCCCACCACACTGCTCATGTTAAAGGTAATGCAGCAAGATACAAAACTTCCACAGTAGGGCCCAACAGTCAGACCTGGTTTGTTATGCAAGTAATTGTCAATCCATGGTTGTGTGTTTAATAAACATATTATATATACACACATACATATACCAACAGCTTTTTCCCCCTTACAAGGAAGGTAGCCAAAGTCAAAGGCATAATTCCACTCCCATCCATTTCATCTCCACATACTCCACTCCCATTCACGACCCCTCCCTCTTTTCTTGGCTCCTCCTGGATGATGGGTCATTCCTGCATCTCTCCCACTGCCCTGGGTCAGAAGCAATGCAGCAAGACACAGCATATCCACAGCAAGGCCACTTCACTTAATTGGCAACTCCCCCTCCATCCCCTCATGCAGAACATACATACACGTATACATATACCAAGGCTTTTTCGCCCTTACAAGGGAGGTAGCCAAAAAGGAAAAGGCATAAAATCATTCCCACCCATTCCATCCCTGAATACACTTAAGTGTCAATTGCATTTAATCTGCAGAACATAATATACATACATACATACATACATATACCAAGGCTTTTTCCCCCTTACAAGGGAGGTAGCCAAAAAGGGAAAGGCATAAAAACACTCCCACCCATTTCATCCCTACATACACTCCACACCCCTCCCACCCTCCCTCTCATCTGAGCACCTCCTGGATGACGGGTCATCCCTGCACCCTGCCCACCGCCCTGGGTCAGAAGTAGTGTCGCAAGACACAGCACATCCACAGCAAGGCCGCTTCAGAACATAATATGAATTATATAAATTATTTCTGGTATAAAATTCAGTCTACAACACAAAATAAGTATAACATGGTAACTGAGTTGGTTGAGGACACTCCTAACCACTCCCACACAAGAGCAAACTGATACAAATTTATTGTTCAAAGTTAAGCTCATCATTTGATTTAAATTTTCTTCAGAAAAAAACATATGTAAACATTTTTTTTGTGAAATATTTGTGTATGAAGACCCAACTGTGATTATGGTCTCAAATTTCAGTGACCCACACTCACAGAGCAGCGAACAATGTTACTCAAGTCCTCCTATAGATTTCTCTACGAAGAAATTTCGAACTGATATCTGTGTAGGATTTGTGTGGCACTGATCCTATGTCACCAATTTGCAGTAGCAGGTAGATAGGAGCAATCACTGGTTGTCAGCTCTCCTTATGTGAAAAAATGAGGAAATACAAACAGAAAGAGAGCCTGAGTCCAGTCCAGAGATCAAGGGGCTACATCTCTAGATGTAGTTGAGGATGTTGATGGGTTCTGAACATGGTAGTGAGACTATTCTTTCAGACATCTACCTCATAGGACCACTACATGTGTGTCCATCATTAATCCCTCCAAAACATAACAACTGCAGGTACATGCACATAATAACCTGCTGTCCAAAAGGTGGAGACACCCACCTCCTGAAGAGAAATCCTCCACTTTTCCTCAACCCTACTAGGGATGCAACCCTCTGAGCTGGCACTCAGTCCCCAGGGCAGGCCTATTAACCCTTATAAGAGCTATGGGTCTAGTCAGTGGCTGTTCTTAATGTTGTTGATGATGTAGGCTTTCTATGAAGAGGATCCTTAGGCTATTCATGAAATGACATCAATCAATCAATGTGTTGTCTTTCTTTTCTCTTGCAGAAGATCCACGGCTACTATGTTCCAGGCAACAACCCCTGGAATGGCCCATAGGTCAGTCATAGAAAAAAAAAATTCATTACGGTTTGAAATGTGTAGGAGAGTAAAAAAAATACATGCTGTGTGTCTTCAGTGTGGTGCATACATCTTGGGCAGATAGCATTTAATTCTGTAAATTTTCTGCCGATACTGTTTCTGTGCTGGGTAGTGACTGACTTGAACAGAGAGGTGTGACTAGTATTAGGAGCACTTTCTATTCTGGGCTAAAGTTTGATGATATTTGTTGCAAGATATATATACATACATATTCCAAGGATCTTTTCCCCCTTACAAGGAAGGTAGTCAAAGTCAAATGCATATATCCACTCCCACCCATTTCATCCCCACATACTCCACTCCCTTTCATTCATCACCCCTCCCTTCCTCTTTTCTTGGCTCCTCCTGGACAACGGGTCATCCCTACATTTTGGCTTCTGCCCTGGCTCAGAAGCAATGCACCAAGACACAGCACATCCACAGCAAAGCCACTTCATTTAATTGGCAACCCCCCCTTTCTGTCCCCTCATGTAGAAAAAGAGAAGACAGGGAAAAATCCCTTTGGGCTGTGTCAAAATATCATTCACATATTATTCCGCCCATCCCCCCAACCACTCCTTTCCATGCATCACCTATACACAGCCATTCTCCACTCACCCCTATCTTCCCCCTTCTCCCTTCCTTCCTCAACAGACACTCCCCTCTTCCCCAATGCCCCTTTTACTCCATCCATCTATTTCAATCTTGGTTGCCCCCTTATGTTTACTCCATCCACCTCTGGCTTCCACACCTCTTTTACTAATCTTTCTTCACTCATTTTTTCTGTGTCCAAACCATCTCAATACTCTTTCATCAACCCTATCTCCCAACTCCTTTTCCAATCCCACTCCCCTCCTCACCTTCTTATTTCTCACTCTATCCAACCTAGTAACCCCTACCATACTTCTCGGACATTTCATCTCAAACACATCTAAACTCTCTTTTATGTTCCATGTTTCTGCCCCAAACAGTGCTGTCAGCACAATCACCCCTTCAAACAATCTCATCTTAGCATCCATTCCCAAAAGTCTATTTTTCATCATACTTTTTAATCCCCCAAGACATTTACTTGCTTCTCTCAATCTACATTCCATTGTCACCTCTACTTCTCCCTTTCCTGTCACATTTGCCCCCAAGTCTCTAAAGCTATCCACTTCCTCCAACCTCTCCCTTAATACTCACTTCCAATTTGCTGTTATCTTCTCCCCTTGTACATCTCATCACTTTACTTTACCCAGCTTTATTTTAACTTCCTTCTTTTGCACACCTTCTCAAACTCTGACACTAACTTCATTTATCGCTCCTCTGATCCTGATATACATACATACATGCATATACATATCTATATGTCTATATATATATATATATATATATATATATATACATATATATATATATATAAATGGTGTTCAGGATAAGTAGGATAATATATTGATCTTCTGTCATTTCAGAACCATTTGAAGGATTTAATAGTGGTAAAATGCAATAGATAGCTGATTCTGTGTACTGTTGGTGGGTGTGAGAGCTAGAGAGGATGGATGACTGGAAAGCACTGGAATATTGGAAGAGAGTGACCTGCATCATGATGATTCAAGTCAGATTAAAAAATTCGTAAATCTTAGCTGAAGCTCAATGCTCCTTGAATACTGTGAAGGCCGTTAGATGTGAGCTGGAAAACTGCGACAAAAATGTGGAAGCAATGGCTAACAGGAAGGATCATTGTACGCATTCCAATTCTGTCTGCACAACAAAATTCGTTGAAAAGCTGCAAAAATAGGTGAGGCAAGATCCAGGGAAAGCAATGTAAACCTTGGCGAGAGAGATGGGCATCGGAGTGGCAACAATGAAGAAAGCGCTGAATGAGGATCTTCGCTACTTGTCATACAAGAGGTGCAAGGGCCAACTACTCACTGCCAAGGCCCAAGAGAACTGTCTTATGAAAGCCAAGGTCAAACACCCAGTCAAGCCAGGGATGCTCTGGTTCTTTTCAGACGAGAAGAACTTCTGCCAGCACCAGTTGCACAATGCAAAGAACAACAGGTGGCTAGCCTACAGTCCACATGAAATCCTGCACTTCATGAAGACCAAGTTCCCTTGAACTGTATTTACCTAGTTGTATTATACAGGAAGGGAGCTATGCTCGTAGTGACCTGTCTGTGTCTTTCAGCATCAAGTTTGTTCTTAAATTCTTGAATAGTAATTTATTCCAGATATCCAACACTCTGTGTGGGAAGCTATTCTTTTTCAGATCTCTTCTATAATCATCCTTTTTGAGTTTCTTTTCATGTCCTCTTGTATTTCTCTTGTCCCACCTTAATAAACAATGTCTATCTAGGACTTCCATTCCTTTCATAATTCTATAAATAGTCAGAAGATCTCCTCTTTCTCTTCTTTGTTCCAGAGTTGGTAGTTCCAATTTGGACAATCTTTGTTTGTATGTCAATTTGGAGAGTGTTGGTGCCATCTTTGTATTCTTTCTAATTTCTTTATATTCTTTTTAGTACTGGGTGCTCATAGTGTCGCAGCATACTCCAATTTTGGTCTTATCATTGTTACTAATATTTTCTTGACTATTTCCTCATCCAAATGGTCAAAACCCACTCTCATCGACCTTAGTAAGTTCAAGGTTCCTCTGGCTATTTTATTGATATGTTTGTCTGGTGACATGCCTTTGCTGATAATTACTCTGAGGCCTCTTTCTGAGCTTACTTTTTTTACTTCTTCACCAATTCTATAATTCCTCAATATTCTATTTTCTACTGTTTCCAAACTTCATTACACTACATTTCTTGATGTTTAAGTTCACTTCCCACTTTTGACTCCATTTCTAGATTTTATCTAGGTCTTTCTGTAGTGATTCACAATCTTCCTCTGTACTTACTTTTAGTATTTTTGCACCATCTGTGAAGAAGTTCATATAACATTCCACACCTTCACCCATGGTCTTTGGGTGCATTTCCAGCGAAGGCTATGTCATGCCACCTCACATCTTTGAAGAGGGACTCAGGCTCACTTCAGATGGCTATATTGAGTTGCTGTCCACTGTTGTCAAGTGCTGGGTGGAGAGGGTGTCTGTGGGAAGACAATACATGTAGCAGCAGGATTCAGCTCTATGTCACACCTCCAAAAAACCCCAGAAGTGGCTGTCTGAGAACTTCTACAACTTCACCAATCCCAACATCTGGCCCCCCCAACTCGACTGATTGCAATCTCATGGACTATTATGTGTGGGGTGCAGTTGAAAAAGACACCAATAGTACCGCCTGCAATACCAAGGACAAGCTGATTACCAGTATCAAACTGATGTTCAGGTGTCTCTTGAAGGACACTGTGTAAGCTGCATGCTGCAGGTTCAGGTCCTGCATGGAGGTCATGGTGGAGGCACAGGGCAGCTTCTTTGAGTGAGCTGTATTTGGCAAAAGATGGTGTAAGAGATGCACTTTGAATTTTGAGAATACATAAATTTTTGGCCAAGATATGATGTTTTTCTTTCCTTTCCGAATGTGTCAAATTGATTCCGAACACTCTCTAAAAATATATATATATGATCTCACCTATTCATTTGTTTATTTATTCATCTATTTTTTGAGGGGGAGGGGGGGGCTACAGGTGATTAAAGATTGAAAGCCTGAACCTAGTCTGGGGAATCTGGTATCAACCTTTGGAACTGCATATCCAGGTAAAATTTATTCAAGGGCTGTGACTTCATAGCAGTGGGTCTGAGACCCAAGCTTCTCTTCCCTTGGAGCACAGTGGCTGAACAAACAAGCAACCTCTATCAACCCCCAATGCACACAATAATCATGATAACCAATAAAATAAAATTTCCAGTTCACCTGTCCTTAAACATGATGAAAACCATTTCAAATAAAAATTGTCCTACAAAAAATGAATATAAATACAAACATATCCAACTATACAAGATAAATTTTTATATCAAATAACTGAAATGTACTTACTGTCAACCTTGGAGAGTTCTGTATAATGGCAAGAACCAAAGGAGTATCATAAAAAGTGTTATCCAGGACTGTCAGTTTCCTTAAAGGTAAAGGTCCCAAGTGCTTGATTATCTTGGACAAGGGTATACACCAATCACTGTCAAGAAAAAGATCCTCATTAACCATCACCAAATGAAATTAGATAAACCTATGTATACAACATATATACTAAAGGCCCTCACCCTTTTACAGGCGAGTTTTATTCAAGATTAATAATGCAAGAATGGGATAGATGGGCAGACAGGCATTAAAAAAAATAGTCGGAGAAACCTACTATTTACTAAGATCAATAAAGGTGGCTTTTAATTACTTGGATGAGGTAATGGTAAAAAAATACTAGTCACTCTGCTTAAACCAAGACTGGAGTACACTGTGACACTATGGACACCCAGTACAAAAAAGAATATAAAGAAAATAGAAAGAATCCAAAGAGCAACAACAAAGATGGCCCCAACACTTTCAAAATTGACATACAAGCAAATATTGTCTAAACTGGAACTACCAACCCTTGAACAAAGAAGAGAAAGATGCGATCTATTGGCCATTTACAGAATCATGAAAGGCATGGAAGTCCTTGACAAGTAGACTTATTAAAGTGTGATAAAAAAACAAAACAAAACAAGGGGACATGAAAAGAAACTCAAACAGGATAGTTATAGAAGAGATCTGAAAAAATATATATATATTGTTACGAACACATAAAAGTGCTTCTCGTAAACAACATAGCTCGGGTAGTTTACGATTAGCAGAGGTAGTTAGGCAGGCAGACAAGGAGGAGGAGGAGCTGGAGAAGAGGCGATGTCGTAACCAAAATACAGTGGGACAGTCAGATCGCGCTTGTAGCTTAACCGAACTGTGTCGTTAGACTATTGAAGACATCGCCTCAAGCCGGTGAATTCTTGCACCCCCTTTGTCCACTATTGATAATCTTGTTACGTTATCTGCATACGAACTGGAACAGTCGAACTGTGCTTTTTTATATATTAACGTGAATGTGTATATCTTCATTGTATAGACGAATACCCAATTTGTTTGCCTTGCATTAATATAAGTGACCAAGGAAGATCGTGTGTTTTTGTTCACTCATACCATCTTTGTCGTTGCTACTGGGCTTGGCGAATCCTAGTTGTATTTGAACAACACTGTCCAGAGCTGTTCGAAGGAGCCCGGGGTGTTTGGGGTGTTCATTTCAATATACTATACATGTATATATGTATGTATGTATATATATATATATATATATATATATATATATATATATATATATACAGGTACACCTCACCTTACGTCGTTAATTGGTTCCAGGAGACACGACGTAAGTCGAAAAACGACGTAAGTCGAATTTGCTTACAAGTAGGCTAGGTAGGCCTGGTGTAGCCTAGGCTAAATTGCCAATAGCCATTTTTCAGTACTTTATTTTACTTTTGATTGCATTTTTTATTAAACAAGGTTAATAAAAATCTATTTTAAGTTTCCAAACAGAACATTTATTTATCATTTTGTAATAAAGTATAAAAAAGTACCTGTACTTACTCATCAATACGTACAATTTGCTGTACTCTATGAATGCATTGTCAATTACATACGGTGAAACAAAACAAAAAACAAATAAATAAAAAGTAGTTTAAGCTTACAATAATTTTGTAATAAGTGAAAAATTGAATAAAGTATTTTTAATTTACCAATGCAGTACATACATTATGTCGATGTTTACGCGTTGCTATTTCGCGGTGCTGTACTGTATGAATGCATTGTCAATAACATACGGTAAAACAAAACAAAAAACAAAGAAATAAAAACTATTTCAAGCTTACATATAATCATATTGTAATAAGTGAAAAACTTTAATGTATTTTCAGTTTACCAAAACAGTAGATACAATATGTTGATGTTTACGTTGTAGACGTAGATGGCTGGGGATTGTCGACATCAACATCAGCTGATTCTCGTCGTTCGACGCGTATAAACTGGTCAAGAGTGCCTTGAACCGTCTTCTTGTTCTTTTCTTCAAGGATTAGATTATAAGGAGCAAAAGCTTCATAACAAGCCCCCATTATCTTGGAAAAGCGTTGAGCATTTGGATCCATATCCTCAAACATAGCAAGACCTTTTTCGATGTGTGCAAATGCTTCCTCCATTTTCTTAATGGTGAAGTGGCGTGGCTCAGATTCATCATCTTCTTCTTCTTCTTTCTTTTGTTGCTCCTGAAGTTCCATCAAATCCTTGTTCGTCAGTAACTCCTTGTCTTTTTCAAATAAATCTGTGAAATCCTCTTCCTCCAAATTCATATCCAGCTCTTTGCTCATTGTAACCAAATCTTTGTTGACAAGAGCATCGAAGCCCTTAAACTCGTGCACAAATTGCGGGCATAGCTTTTTCCATACACCATTCATAGCAGTGCTCTGAACATCATTCCATGCTGCTGCTACATTCTGTAAAGCTTTGTAGATGTCATACCCCTTCCAAAAGTCGCGAAGTGTGAGAGACTCATCCATTTCAATTGCAGCTATTGCTTGCCGTAGCGTACGCTTCATATAATAACGTTTGAAGATAGCAATTATCCCCTGATCCATTGGCTGGAGAATAGACGTAGTGTTTGGGGGGAGGTATATGACGGTAATGTTGGGGTGAAAATCTGCGATGTTTTGTGGGTGGCCAGGAGCATTATCTAAGATAAGTAAAACCTTAAAAGGAATCCCCTTCTCCATACAATACTTCTCTGCTGCTGGGACAAAATGATTGAAAAACCAATCTTCGAAAATAACAACAGTGACCCAAGCTTTTGAGTTAGCCATCCATATAACAGGGTATATTCTTCAGGGCACGGGGGTTGTGTGCATGATAAACAAACAGAGGCTTTAATTTAAAATCTCCTGCACAGTTACCTCCCAACATTATGGTCACACGTTCTTTTGAGACCTTGTAACCTGGAATGGTTTTCTCTTCCTTGGAAACAAATGAACGATCTGGTAATTTCTTGCAATATAATCCTGTTTGGTCTACGTTGAAAATTTGCTCAGGAAGAAACCCGTTTTCTTGGATGATTTTCTTGAGTGTAGCAGGAAATTGCGCTGCTGCTTGTTCATCAGCTGATGCGATTTGACCTTGTCTTTTAAGGAAGTGATAATTTCTCCTGTTTTTATATCTCATAAACCATCCAGGACTTGCTTTGAAATCTACATCTTTCTCATCTGGATATTTTTCCTTTAGGTCCTCAAACAAAGACAACGCTTTTTCCTGAATGAGCTCTTGACTAAGATTCGCATTCTGATGATTCCTCCTATCAACCCAAATCGAAAGAAGATTTTCCATTTCTTCAAATATCTTACCTCTTTTCTTGTTGATGATCGTGTTCTTCATCAATGGGGCTTCAGATGTGACATGTGTTAAAATCTTGTCTTTATTATGCACAATCGTTGATACAGTTGTCCGACTTACTCCAAAACATCGTGCAATCGATACAACTTTTTCACCATTACAATGACGTTTTATCATAGCCATTTTCTCCTCCAGCGAAATAGCATGACGCTTAGCACTTTCACTAGAACTTTTCTTAGGAGGCATGGGGGCAAATATTACAGTTACAAGTGAATGTTAATGAGAAAATTTACAAAACTTCAGTAAACAGATAATAATCCAAAAGAATTGCGGGAGTCGAGACGCCGCTTACGGTAAATACGTATTGGAAGTACCGTTGCGATTTCATGTTCTAGTGGACTAGGCCATACTATTTTATGGTATATATTTTAGCAGTTACTGAATCTTTATATAATTTTACATGCTTTTATTCTTATTTATTGTAACATGAATTGCTTGAAATGCTTGAAACGTTTTTTGGTGTTTATGCGATTCCATTATTGGCTGACCGACGTAAAGTCAAGTAAAACGACAACTTGAATTTTTTTCCATATTATTTTTGAAAACCGACGTATCTTCGAAAACGACGTAAGTCGAAACGACGTAAGTCGAGGTGTGCCTGTATATATATATATATATATATATACTATAAATATATAGATGCATATGTATATATATAAAGAATTTTTTTTTTATACATACTTACATATACCAAGGCTTTTTCCCCCTTACAAGGGAGGTAACCAAAAAGGAAAAGGCATAAAATCATTCCCCACCCATTCCATCCCTGAATACACTTCACTCCAAATTAAATTAAATAAAAAAAATAAAAATAAAATAAAAAAAATCCATACAAAGTGGTGGATGCCTGGAACAAATTGGACAAAACAATAATATGTGCAAACAATATACAAGAATTTAAGAACAAACTACTAAATGTTGCGAGATACAAAGATGGGTCACTACGAGCATAGCTCCCCTTCTTGTATTATACAACTAGGTAAGATGAAAAAATCCCACTGTCGGAGACAGTAGACGGATGAAGAATAGAATTAACTGTATATTTTGACCACTCTCTGCGGTCATCTACAACAGAACAGTTAATTCTATTCTTCATCCATTTACTTTCTCTGACAGTGGGATTTTTTCATCTTACCTATGTGTCACGACACAGTCCTTCTCTACAACTAGGTAAATACACACATACACACACTGCCTCAGTCTCACAGTGGCAATTGAGGTGGGAGATTGCTGCGTTTGTGACCACTTACCCACTTTTGTATGCTGAACTTCCCCATCATACACCGAACAAAGTTCAGTAATGGGGGTGGGGGGGAATCCAACCATTGTATTAATTAAACTTTCAGCTTTATCGACCATGGTTTCCTCCCAATTAGGTCAATATAGTGAGGGTTTACTGTATATACATATATACATGCATGCATACATACATACTATACATTTAATAGTGAAGTATGAATTTTCCAAGACCTGGAACAACTTGAAGCTGGCTACTTACTATGGCATGGTTTCTTTTACAACTTGTGTGAAATCTATAGAGACAGAAACACACAGTCGTAACAGGAAGAAAAGGGCGTGTTCTTCATTTGTGGACCCGGAATAACTCAAAACTTCAAATGCATCAGCAATGTAGCCTCTCAAGGCTGACTTGGGCCCACCAAATGGACTCCTGCATCTCCACCATGAAGAAAATTCTGCCAAGTCTCTCTATCAGGGAAAAAAAAAAAATATATATATATATATATATATATATATATATATATATATATATATATATATATATATATACAAATCATGAAGATCTTCATCATATGTTTTTTGGGCAGTGCACATTAGAGAGAACAAATCTACTGAATTCAACAACATAAATTTTGGCAAATCAAAAATCTTAAGATATATATCACTGTACTATTGACTACATATAATCAATACTTCAGGGACTTTAAAGTCATCCATACAGACCACAGCCAAACACTATTCTATTAAGTCAGATGCTAATCCCCATTCACAGGAATGTTAAACAGCATTTTTACTTCTGCTGTCACTCTTGAATCTATGTTTTATTACTCCAAGTTTGCAATGTTTAATTTTCCTAAGCTACTGTGGAGGGATTAAAATGCTGGCACCATGTTCCAATGCCAATCAATCTGCTGCTACAGGTCACTCTTGCAAGAGACCCACACTTCTCAAGTAACTGGCACACATGTCATTTATGAAGGGTATTTTGTGCTACTGTCTGGATAGGGTGACAGCAGGACAGTGTGATGTGAACTGGTCAATATCTTCTGTGGTATATGTATGTATGCTCTGCATTCCCAATGGTCAATTTCCACCTTCAATTGTCCTATGTTATTTGAATTTACTTAATTCAAACTTCACTATAAATCGATAATCCTCTATGAAAAATTGTATTTTCCAATATCTTTCAAACATTTAGTCTTTTATAATTTTATCTCATGACCTCTGGTTTTCCTTTGTTCTCACACTAAGATGACTTCTTTCATCAAGTATGTCTACACCTTTCACAGTTGTTTTTGTTGTCATTCCCTATACTATCTAGCTGAGTAGTCCTATCTCCCTGAGGAATGCCACATCTGGAATGGGGTTTTCCCACAAACCCTTAATAGAGTGTATATTGTGTTGTTGGCATGTATTTACCTAGTTGTATTATATGGGAAGGGAGCTATGCTTGTGGTGCCATCTTTGTATCTTTCAGCATCAAGATTATTCTCAAGTCTTAAATAGTGTTTGCACACACTGTTTCCTTATCTAATTCATTCCAGGTATCCACCACTCTGTGGGAAGCTATTCTTTTTCAGATTTTTTCTATAATTATCCTTTTTGAGTTTCTTTTCATGTCCTCTTGTTTTTCCATTGTTCCATTTTAATAAATCATCTCTATCTAGGATTTCTATTTCTTTTATGATACTATAGTCAGTAGACCTCCTCTTTCTCTTCTTTGTTCCAGAATTGGTAGTTCCAATTTGGACAATCTTTGTTCGTATGTTAATTTGGAGTGTTGGTGCCATCTTTGTCATTGCTCTTTGTATTCTAATTTCTTTATACTCTTTTTAGTACTGGGTGTCCATAGTGTCGCTGCGTACTCCAGTTTTGGTCTTATTAGTGTAACTAATATTTTTTTAATAATTTCCTCATCCAAATAGTCAAATGCCACTTTCATTGACCTTAATAGGTTCAAGGTTTCTCCAACTATTTTATTGATATGTTTGTCTGGTGACATGACTTTACTAATTTTTACTCCATGGTCTATTTCAGAGTTCACTTTTTTGACTTCTTCTTCACCAATTTTATAATTTCTCAATATTCTATCTTTACTTTTTCCAAACTCCATTATACTATATTTCTTTATATAAAAGTTCGCTTCCCATTTTTGACTCCATTTCCTGATTTTGTCTAGGTCTACCTCTGTGCTTACTTTCTTTAGTATTTTTGTGTCATCTGCGAAGAAGTTCATATAACATTCCACTCCTTCTTCCATGTCATCTATATATATGGCAAACATGATTGGAGCCAATACCGAACCTTGCAGGACACCATTTCTTCCCAGGTTGAGTTTTTGTCTCTAATTACTACTCTCATCTTACAGTCAAGAAGTCTTCCATCCATCCCGATAATTTTTCTTTGATGTCACCTATTGATTCTATTTTTCTTATTAGTTTTTTGTGTGGTACTTTATCAAATGCTTTTTGTAGACCTAGAAAAGCACAGTCCGCCCATCCATCCCTTTCTTGTACGAGTATTATTTCTATTAGTCTCAAATAGAAGCAGATCAAGTTTGTTGTACATGATCTTCCTTGTCTAAATCATTGATTTGGATTCAGTATATTTTTTTCTTCCAGATGTTTAACCCATCTACTTTTGATAAAAAAAAAATTACATATTTTTGCTATTGTGCTTGTAAAGGAGACTGGTCTGCAGTTAGTTGGATTTTCCTTGTTCCCTCCTTTATATATTGGTACAATATTTGCATTTTTCCAGGGCTGTGGCACCTTTTCTTTTTTGAGTGAATGTTTAATTATTTTGTATATTTTGTCCATCAACTGGTCTGTAATGCACCAATGAAAATTTCACAGTAGTTTATTGGGATGTTCAACCACTGAAAGGCAAGCCTATCTTGTACTATACTACAACTTGGACTGAGAAATTACCCAAGCAAGAGGTGGAGAATCATCTGGGTCCAAGTTTTTGCTTTTTTTCTTTCTTGGGGCTGGAAGTTCATACTGCCAGATGTTGACTGGGTCCCACCTGATAAAAAGAAAAAGTTTGCATTCACTCTTTCCTAATGGTATCAGATGTGTAACTTAAATACTTCAACCACTCAGATGACATGCAAATTGTCATCATACAAAAGACAAAACTAAAGCCACATCACTGAACACCAAACATTTTATACTATTATGTTTTGATCTTATAAAATCATTTACAAGTAACAACTGCAAATAATCCAATTTTTTCTGCAAGAGAATAAATATTCTTTTATATATCGATAGGAGGTAAATGCAAGGGACAGGCAGGGGGATTGGAGATAGTTAAAAATAATGGAGGGAAGTGGGAGGTGAGTCAGTTGTTGTTTGCAGGCAACATTGAACTTGTGGCAGAGTAAGAGGAGGGATTAATCCAGTTATTGGCAGAGTCTGGGAGGGTATGCAATAGGTAAATGTGGGTAAAAGTAAGGTGATGATATGTACAAGGAGCCTGGAGGAAGTGGATAATTTTAAGTATTTGGGGTCACATTGGCAGGAAAGGGTGGAGTCAGGGTGGAGGTCAACTGTAGATTGGGAGAAGCAAGTAAATGTCTTGGGGGAATTGAAAAGTGTTATGAGAAATAGGCATCTGGGAATAGATGTAAAGAGAAGATTATGAAGGGGTGATTGTGCCGATGATGCTGGGGCAGAGACTTGGAATTTAAGAGAGGCAGAAAGGACAAGCTTAAATGTGTTTGAGATGAAGTGTCTGAGAAGTATGGTAGGACAAGGTTGGATAGAGTGAGAAATGAGTAGAGGAGAAGAACTGGGGTGGAAAGGGAGCTGGCTGATAGGGCTGATGACAGATTATTAGGATGGTTTGGACAGATGGCAAGAATGAGTGAAGAAAGATTAGCAAAAGAGGTGTGGAAGGCAGATGTGGAAGGAGTGAACATGAGGGGGCGTCCTAGGATGAGATGGATGGATGGGGTGAAAGGGACTTTGAGCAAGAGGAAAATGTCTGTTGAGCAGGGAAGGGAGAGACAAGGGGTGAAAGGAGAATAGCTGTGTATGGTATGGATGATATCTTGATACAGCCTGAAGGGATTTTCTATCTATCTTCTTTCTTTTCTAGGTCTGTCAAGCAAGGAAGGGAAAGGGCAGGTGATGGGGGAGTGGTTGTGTGTGGATAATATTTTGATGCAGCCCGAAGGACTGAGTGTCCCTTTGACTTGGCTACCTCCCTGATAAGGGAGAAGCCGCCCTTGGTATATATATAGATAAATAGAATATCAACAAAAAATACTTTTCATATAACTTTGTAAATAAATATATACTCTACAACAACTATAATTAACTAAAAACACTCCCACATCCATGAAAAAAATAATAGTATAGATAAAGAACATACCTGTAATGATAACAGTCTTCATCTTCATAAATGAGACATCTTGCTACTTTTAGAGCAGCAATTCGAGCTAAGGAGGGGGGCTTGAAATAACATCCTGAGTCTGGTATTACGCCTTCCTCCCCTACCCACTCCATGGTTCTGTAGAGGAATGGCTAATTTCAAACCTAAGACACTGACACAGTACTATCTCTTACATGAAACTGAGTAAGAGAAAGAGAAAGAGAGAGAGAGAGAAATATATACATCATACATACACATGAGGAGGTCTCCCCCTTACCTTCACATTTCTCAGTGTATTCATACTTGTAACTCCCATCTCACTTTTTTCTGGACCAATGAGATGTACCAACTTGTGGTGTTTCTGCAAGATATGGAGCACAGCTGCCCATTTTCAAAACCTGACAAAACTCTCACCTCCATCAGAAGGTGCAGTCCTGAGGGTCTAACACTCAGTCTCCGGATTGGACCCCAAGGTCTTTCTCTATCAACTTCAACTATATTTATTACACCATTTCACACAAGAAAAGCTGACAACTGGCAACTGCTTCCCTGCTCTTACTACCTTCAGCCTGTGTTACAGAAACAGTCCCACACTGATACAACTTGAACAACAGTCCAAAGTTTCTTCCTAAAAAGATCTGTGGAAAGACCCTCGGACCACTGTCAGCCATTAGGGAGCTGCAGCTTTTTAACTCAGTGAAACCTAAGGCAATCCTCAATCAATCTGTTACTCTAGGTCTCTCTTGCAGGAGATTCATGGCTCCCAGGTAACCAGCAACAGCCGCTGGGTGGACCCATCAGTCACTCAGAGAAGAAATTAAGTGTTGTCTATGGACTGTTAGGATGGGGCACTGTAAAGTAAGATGTTCTGTGTTTTCAGTTTGGTTGTTGTATCTACAGCTGTTGGATTCTATGGCCAGGACTATTCTGTATTGATACTGTTTTCATGATCCTGAACAAATATGTGCTAGTGTGGGTCTTACTTCTCTTCTGAGGGATTTTCCTGTGGAGCTGATGTTTGGGGGATGTTGGTCGAGTATTGAGTTTGGTGGTTGTCTTGGACAGCTTGTTCAGTGATCTAAGTGTGAAAGTGTTTTTGTGTGGATGCATTGTGTGGTCAATCAATCAACTATTGCCTCAAGTTTCACTAAGTGGATAACCCACAGCCCTACAATGGCTGGCAATAATCCTTGGAACATCCCACAGATCTCTCTGGGAAGTAACTTTGGACTGCTCTGTCTGTGTTGCATCAATGTGAGACTTTTTCTATGTTACCGGCTAAAAAGTAATAGTGAGAAAGGACCACTTACCTACTGTCAGCTCTCCACGAGTGGTTGTGGCCCCAATCTAGAGGCTGAGTGTGATGGAGGTGAGGAAGTTGATACATACATACATACATATACCAAGGCTTTTTCCCCCTTTCAAGGGAGGTAGCCAAAAAGGGAAAGGCATAAAAACACTCCCACCCATTTCATCCTTAAATACACTCCACACCCCTCCCACCCTCCCTCTCATCTGAGCACCTCCTGGATGACAGGTCATCCCTGCACCTTGCCCACCGCCCTGGGAAGTTGATAGGTATTGAAAATGGGCAGCTTTGCTGTCCATTTTGCAGGTCCACCACATGTCCGTACCTGTCACTGGTCAATGTTGCATGGTACAGGTGGAAGGTTGTTATACATGTTTTTGTAGTCTTTTTTAGTTATATTCAGCTGATGCTGCTTGTGTGACATAATAAGATTGGTGTGTGGTGTTTCAGGTTCAAGCAACTGTATTTATCATTTTCATGTGACGTTGTATAGAGAGGATTTCGTCTCTGTGTGCAGGTGTTCTATTGGGGAGATTTTAGTGCATTATATCACATTCAATGTTTCATTTTGTACAGTGTGTAAAGTGTTTATGTTTGTTCTTCTGATGGTTGAGAACCATATTGTGGAAGCATAGTTGAAGTTAGATGTTACAGTGTTTGAAGACAGTAATTTTAGTTGTCCAAAATTTGTGCTTATGATGGCTCTTAGTAGATTTATTTTCTTGTTGATTTTCACCGTAAGATTTTTGACATAAGGGCTGAAGGTCATACGAGTATCATTTTAGAAGTTTTCAACTAATATGTAAAAAAAATTAATTTCATCAATTTAAATACACCAATGTAATATCTTTATCAGTCAGAAATGAATAACAAAAGTAAATGCATACCCCATAGGAGGTAAGGTTTGGATAGGTTATTTAGGTTAGGTTAGTTCTGGTTTGGTAGGTTTGGTTAAGTTCCGCAAAGTATGCTTTTTCCAAGCATTTTTTTAGTTTCAAACTTCACCCCTAATTTGTGCTTCCCCACTATAAAACCCCACTTTCCCATTGCCTCCCTATAATTGTAGGGGTGACAGGGTATGGCCTTAGGCAAAAAAAGTGGTTTCTGCCAAATCTGAGGATCAGATTTGAATGAAAAAATCTCGAGGAAAAACCATGCATTATGGAAAAATACCTTGGTTAAGCATTTATAAAAATTAACCATTTATTTTGCCATTTTCAGCGCTGGATAGTTGGGGAAGCAAAGCATGTTGTCAGACAAGACCACTATTTATGACTGTCACTATACTACAGGAGACCCTGTAGATTCTCAATGTCAGTCAGTCAGTCTGTTGCTCCAGGTCTCTCATCCACATGACCCACTGCTTCCAGGCAACTGGTTACAGCCACTGAGCAGACCCATAAGTCACTCAGGGATGAGATATTGTATTGTTGTCTAGGAATTGTTAGTGTGGGGCATTGTAGAACGAGGTACTGGTACTTTGATTGTCAATGTCTAAAAACAATATCATTAGAGGGCATACAACCATTAAGAGCAAAATAGAAAATGTGAAATTCATTACATGCAGGGAAGCAGAATACTACAAAAACAATTAAACACATCTCGAGAAAATCGAAGATCCTTGAATGCGGGTAAGTAAATATTTACTCAGCTAAGCATGAACTGATATCACAATAAATATAACTTTAATTTTTTTCCATTAAACTTATAGTGTATAAACAGAATTAACGGGTTTTGTTGCTAAATCATCACGATCATATTCAAATAAGGTGTAACCAATGACATCTTCGTAGGTGCATTTATGATTAAAGTAACGTTACAATAACATTACTGTTTGATAGATATAAATTCATTTTAATGTACATATATATAAAACTGTAACCTACACCAAAACGTTAAATAACAATAAATACACAATTCAATCTTATCTACAAAAACAAAAAATTAATGTGTAACCCACCTTAAATTTTCTGCTCACTTTTTGTATGACTCTTGGTTTGAGTAAACAAATACTAGACATTTAAGGGATGAAAGTAATAAAGTCAAATACATTAATATTTGCAATGATGAACTATGGTTTTTTCAGAACAACATTTTCATATTATTGTAAAAAAAATATTTTCACATACACCAATGAATGAGTGATGTTATAATGGAATACGCTGTTTTTATTGAAAGATCAAAATTCATTATTTAATGATACAAATATGTCAGTGTGACATATTTATTATGTGAATAAGTTTCCACATAACCCAATCAATATTTCATGTTGATTTGAGAATTATCGTTATAGTACCAATACACTATTCGTACCATAAAAGTTTCTAACATTTATGATTATATAATTATCAAATTACACCATAAGGGTGTACAAGACGTGATATCATTTGAGCATGTAATGTGGAACTAATATATTTCACATATCATAGAACAAATTATAGTGGCATTCACCTTAAATTGGCTATTAAGCGTGACGTTTTGATACGTCAATATTAGATTAATAAAAATAGTGTTGTCAAATGTGTGTCACGCCCTAACGTGAAAATGACATTTGTCATTGTCGCACTCTTGCGTGAATATAGATATTGTGTATTGTTATGCATTGAAACGTTTCTGCTATACTCGCTTCACAAGATAGATAAATCTATAACAATTGGGATCGGCGCGAGCTTTTACGTTTTAGAGAATAATCACGGATGCAAACGTTTTAATCGTGCGCTTCTGGTACAAGGGCCCTTTCATACGACCAACAATGCCCCTTCTCATACAGCCATACTTGGGAGAGTCAAGCAAGGTCATACATACCAGTTGTGACCACGCTACCACATAGACACGAATGACTACTCAAACATGTACCTATTAGGAACAAGATGGAACGTAGATAGAAGTGCAGACATTCGATAGCATGCTAATATCACACGCACGTAACCGCGCACAGAGCGCGTAGTGCTAGGTAGAGTTGCAAACATACTTATGCTAGACGTGGCAACGCCTTCGCCCTGTGTAGCGAAAGACGCGCCCCTTCGGAGCCCACAAAGGATTACAAAGGCGGAGCATGCCGACAGAGATAGATATATAGATAGATAGATTGATAGATAGATAGATAGATAGATAGACTTTATTTGGCAATGAATCAATGTACATGGACAGGAGACCTTTTGGTCCATGTCTAGGTCGGATACGAAAAAAATAATAATAATAATAAGATAACAAATAAAAACTATAATAATGTAAATAACAAATAAAATACATAAATAAATGCATAGGTATAGTTAAATAATAAACAAACAGGTAAATAGTAAATAATAATAAATTGACATATAACTAATAATAAATGAAAATCAGATAGACAAATGATAAAACAAAAACAAATAATATAAAATAAATTATAATCATTACAGCATCTTGCTTAGGTGTTTATCTAAATGATTCTTAAAGCTTCGAACTGAACTACTTTGCACTACCTGTGCAGGAAGTTTATTCCATTCATTAACTACACGGTTGGCAAAGTTGTTTCTACCCACTTCCAAATTGAATCTATTTCCGGACAGTTTGAGACCATTGTTTCTTGACTGATTCTCATTCAATGTGAAAATTTTGTCACTTTTGATGTTGTCAATTCCCTTTAAAATCTCAAAGACCTGTATCAAGTCACCTCTGAGTCTATGCTTTTTTAGGGAAAACAGATTCATGTGTTTTAGTCGATTTTCGTATGATTTATTTTTGATATTTGGAATCAGTTTTGTGGCTCGCCGTTGTACTTTTCCCAGTCTGTCAATGTCTTTAATGAGATTCGGTGACCATACGGAAACAGCATATTCCAAATGTGGACGAACTAACGATTTATATAGCTTGTTAATGAGTGATGGACTTTTGAAATCAAAGGATCGCGCAATCGGTCCTAGAATCTTATTTGCTTTCTCCCACGCCGGCAGATACTCGTTAGACTCCTAAGCGCATAACGCGTCCTCCTGTACGCATAACCTACCGATTGATAAACGCGTAAATCGTTCTACCTTGGTTTCACTGCTGCCCACCTTTCAACATGCAAACAGAAATAAGTTATATTTCACCATATTCACTAAAACAATATAACACAATATTTTTTACTACATACCGTACCGATAACACTACACATCACCTCATAATCCCAGTAATCTAGAGGAGATATAATCACTTCAGTTTACATATACTAAATTTCTATGATTAAAGTTCTTAGGGAAAAACTACTCGCTGTGGGACTACGTAGCTTAAGGCTACGAGACTAAACCATTTCCATTATTTCGTGACTCACAAGGTGTTGTCTGCCGTGTTGTCACGCACTGAATCAAAACATTCAGCATATACCGGAAGCTGTCCACTACCCCGAGTATGTTAACATGGAATATTTTAAATGCATATTTATCTTTTCATTAAATGGTAGGTGATAGGAGTCATTGTTATACATGTAAAGAAAAGAAGAGACTTGTTAAACGATGTGGCATCTCAGGTCAGGCGACGTAGCCCCGGCTCCCGACTAAGAATTTTCTGTGGGCTTGTCCAAGCCTTGTAGTAATTACATAGAGAAGCTGAGTGCGGGTCTTCGGGCCGCTTGCAGTCTCTTTAATTATACCGGTCATACATGCAAATACAAAGAAAACGGTGTCTCGCCCGTTTTCTTTGGAGATGGTTTAGGCGTGCAACGCTGCTGGTTTTGCCGGCCACATCCTATGGGTCACCAGATAATGGAGGAAGTATAATTTTGCATAAGCTCAGCACGGAACGTTCCAAAAAATTTCGCGATCATCTTGTAATGGCGGTAAATTTAAACAACAAAAATATTCGTTTTCTATATTGATTAGGTCTTTATTTCACTTTCATATACCTTCATATTGATTTAATTACAGCATTAATTCTTGGAAAAGGATATAATAGTAATTAAATTAATGTACAAGGAATCTTTTTGGTAGCGTGGCACTAGAATCTGTTTTTTGGTTAATAATACAACTCGGACCTGAATCGAATTTTCGAATGAGGGCGTAGGTTACCAACGTATGAAAACCCGCCGGCCGTATACTTCCTAATTTTTCCATACAAATTATCATTCCACCCATCGTTCTCTAGTTAACATTTTTCATGGGACATTATTATCACACCTCTAACCTAGATAAAAAAAAAAAAAAAAAAAAAAAAAAAAAACAGAAGGTTTTCACCTATTGGCCACAACCTTGCTTCATTGTGTATAATTTTAACTTACGACTTAACTTATAACTCACTTTTAAACTCCCTAGCGTCCAGTGGGCAACGCCTGGCCACACTGCGTATAACTAATGCATCACCAAGAAAAAAGTCGAACACATTTTGGACGCCCGGTTCGGCGAAGATATTTATCTCGGGGAACCTGTCGAGAGTGAACTCTTCAGTTGAAAATCTTACATTTATATGAAATTTAACAATGTCACCCTATAAGCATTATATCTTATTACATGAGGGGGGGGGATCGAGAGGACGCTTACAAACTATGCTTTAAGAGTGCCCCAAGCCCCTGACCAATATCCGATTTCGCTCTCTGGACAGTGACTTAATATACTTGAACCTTTTACATTTATGTATCTAGGTCGATCTAATTTAGTTGGGGTATCCATAGGGATGTATATAATTTAAATGTCATAGAATCCACATTAATTTCTTTCTTTCAAGAAAGAGGACAGAAAGAAAGGAGGGTGGGTGGGTGCTGTTCCCAACTGCAAAACTACGCGTCGGTCACGTAGGCCCGGAGAAAGATCATATCCTATGATCTCACGTTTAGTCGAGATTAATGTACTGAAATCATCTCCGGACATCTTACATAAACACCATTTTGAACACTATAAATGAATAGGCAAAATTTGGCATTACAATCTTACGCAACTCATTACTCGTAACGCGATACACTTAGATTCCGTCAGAAAGTGTAGTGTATTCAGATTAAAACAATGCTTAGGTTATGGCGAATGGCGATATGCGCCTTTTGCTTTTGTTTTGTTGGTGTCTTGTTTCGCGCGCTTGTCAGAGCGCCATGGTGTAAACAGAGTGCATGTACATTATACGGTGTTACAAGAGGCCGACTATTCCTTCTACCATAAATGAGGACATGTGGATGTAAAGGAACTGATTGGCAAGACAAGAAAAACTAATTCTTACAGTAAGTTAAGTTTGTGTGTTTACATATGGGATTTAATTGTTTTTTGTAATCAGCTGGTTGACTAAAGAGTGGATAAAAAAAGATGAATGTGAAAATTGAATCGTGTCATAAACGCCTTACTGTTTATGATAATAGAAAGAGAGGTTTTAGGGAAAGTAGTAGTTCAGATTCAGTATAATAAACATTATGCTGTACAAACTTTTATGTTGTTGATTCCCATAATACAAATTCATGTGGACGTGACTTGATGAATAAAATGGGTGATTTATCTGGTATAGATGATGAATCTAGAGTTAAGAGGATGGGGAGGTAAAGGCGGAAGGCATGCTTGATAACTATTGTGTAGATACTAGTGAACCCATTTTAGGTGTTTTGGCTAAATTGTATTTTAAAAGTGATGCGAAGACGGCTTTTGAAAACATGTGCGGTTCCACATGCTACTGAGGGAATGACAAGATGCCTTAACGAGATTGGTAGATGATGGTATGATAGAACTTATCTCATGTAGTGAATGGGTAGTTCCCATTGGTCCTGTTTTGAAAAAAAGGTAGAAATGATAATTTGTGGTAATTTTAAGGCTGTGAATAAAAAGCTTCATTGTGAGAGAGATACATTAAAAAAGAAGAAGAATTATTATCTTTAGTATGTAAAGGAACATTATTCTCAAAAATATAATTGTAGAATGCACATCTACAAATACCTGTAGAGGAACAAAGCCAAGATTACTTAGTAATTAAGGCGAATAAAGGATTGTTTAGATATAAACGCTTACCGTTTGGCTCATCTTCATCTGTTATTTTTCATAGATTTATTGCGCAAAATTTTGCCAAATTGCAGGGTGTTGCTGCATATTTAGATGATATGATTATTTGTGGTACCAAAGTAGAACATACCAGATTGAGAAGAGCTTTAGAACTCTCGGCAGAACATAATGCCCAAATAGATAAAGGTAAAACTGTTTGAATGCTAGATCTAATGATTATCTAGGTTACCACATATCTGGTGACGAAGTTAAACCTTCGGCAAAGAGAATAAAAACTATTCTTGATTGCCCATGTCCTATTTTTATAGAAGAATTGTAATATTTTCTAGGGATGATAACCTATTATTCCATTAGAGTTCTCAAGATTGCCAAGTACTTCAGACCTATAGGCTACGGACGCACTAGAAGCTGTTTAGCCGCTCAACCGCTGCGGCTGTTTAACCGTTTTTATAGAACACACCACTTTTAATGGAATTGCGCGCATTAGTTACTTAACCGCTAAAGCGCGCAATTCCATTAAAAGTAGTGTGTTCTATAAAAACGGCTAAACAGCCGCAGCGGTTGAGCGGCTAAACAGCCTCTCGTGCGTTTCATCCTTTAGAGATTGCTAACGCATGTTCCTGGACACACGCATTCACCCTGAATTTCTTCAGATGAAATCCAAGTGGGTTATATCTCGGGATTCTTCTGGATTTGATGCGTTGTCTTATTGCGACCACAAGTCTATGTTTGGTCTTAAAGAATTCAGGACTTCTCCCCGAAGGAGGTTTACCCCGGGGCTGACTCGACGAGTTTGTACCTCATTTGCAACACCTCGGCACCCCGTGCAGCGTGGTTGGTGATTTTGACGGGGGCAGTTCGCAAGCCCATCCCCACCCTATGTGTCCAGTATGGTCACCATGAACGTGAGTCCATGATTAGCTCTCCCACTCCCCCACCAAACACCGAGCCCAACGAGAGGAAACAAGGATTTGGGAATACATATTAACCCAAAAGTCTCAGAGGTACGCACCCACCACCAGGACACTAAGGGGCGACAGCCACGGATCATACGGTGTCGTCCCAGGTGGTAGTTACTTGACTCAGGGCGTGCCTGACGCACAGATTCAAGTCAATAAGCCTAGGCGATTTGACTCTCCAAGCCAAGACAGGCCACCAGTCCTGATCTTAATAGAGGACCAAAAAGGCGTGTTGCTAATCCCAGGGGGGGGGGGCACCTGAGTGCAACCACAACACTGGAATATGACCCACTCTCCATCACACGTCTCCAGGCTCTGCATGATTGCCAAACAAGTGGGTTAGTGACCCGTAATGGGATTGAATAGCCACACACACACACACACACACACACACACACACACACACACACACACACACACACACACACACACACACACACACACACACACAGAATTATAAATATCTTGATGTGCATACGTGACCAGCGGCCATGCCCCCAACGAATCTTCTCACGATATTTGAGAAGAGATAAATATATATCTGTTGGTCAGGCTCACGTGTGACTGTGAAGGTTATACGAATACTGCCAAAAGGTGGATATTATGGATTTATTTGTGATATCTATTTGTCTTGATAACTATGATTAAAATTGACTATCATGTGTGAAATGTAATTTGGTAAGACTTTGTCAATTGTACTGCCAGACAGTACATAATGTTTCAATTAATCAATGTATGTCTTAATTTTCGTACAGGATTTGGATGCACGCACTACCGTGGGACAGCTTTTATGCAGGTGCGTTTCGTGCCATTTCCATAGAAATAGCGTGAGAAACACGACTCCGGTAAGATCACGATTGGCGGCCCAAGCCGTAAGTTGAATAATTTATTTTTGTATCATATATATTTTTTTGGGTATAGGCCTAGGATTGACAAGTGAAATATTATTACTTGAAATATTTTGTAACCATAATTGTAAAGGATATGTCTACGGATGTATTCTAAAAATCTATTAAGCGATGTCGTTAGTGACATCAGGTAACTATTATTTGGCGCAATGGAGAGAGTATATTTATACCATGTGTAACCATTATTACTCGTTCCAAATGTCCGGGAATCAACACGATCCCCAACCTTCTCTGCCTTAGAGTATATCCATATTCACATGTCGCATGTATTTCGCAACTTAACCTTTTCACTTGTTTATTCATCGCATGATTTCGCGACTTGGGTTTCAAGACTATTGGGAACTACACTGACACTCTCTTGACTTATATTTATGCACACGTATAAGTCGTATGTCTTTTGCGGCTTAACAGTTGTCATTAGTACGCCGCACGTTTACTGCGGAAACAAAATTTGAACTCTCCAGTTCTCTTGAGTATTTATTTTTACATGTTGCAAGCTTTTTCGCGACTTCATTAGTCTTCCTTACAAAAAAGAAATATGTATCGTGTGTATTTTCGCGACTTTCCAAAGTAACTTTTTGTGTCCAATTAACATATACATGTTACTTGAATATATATGTGTTAAACGTAACCCTTCGTATATGAACCTGCTTTTCCCTTTTATGTCTAGCTTAGCTTTGAACGTAACAATATATATATATATGTATATTTATATATGCACACACACACACACACACACACACACACACACACACACACACACACACACACACACACACACACACACACACCACACACACACATACACGCATATATAAAGGATTTTTTTCCGGTGCTCTTTTTCCAACCACTTCAAAATATTCGGGGGGTATTTTTCCAATGCTTTTTTTTTCCATTTTCCAGGTCTACACTTTCTAGAGCTATTTTGCTGTTTCGCAACATTTAAGGGATGTCACCGCATATTGTCCTTGTTTTGGGTGGATGGAAGTGTAGTTGATAAGGCATTAATGGACTACGTAGTGGTATCTAGGAAAAGAGTGGGAAGAGTTTTGGATGTCAATGTTCTTACGGGAGAAAGTGGGGGGAATATTTTTTTTTTTTTTTTTTTTTTGTGGAAGGTAAGTTGAAGAGGGAGAATAGGTGGTGTCACGTCCTTAGCGTGAATAGAATTCTGTGGTTGTGTGAATTAAGTCTCCTGTTTGTATTTTTAAGGCATGCCTTGCGTGAATATGATGTGTAGTGTGTGTTATAATTTCTTTGTCATAAATTGTATTTTTTAAAATGTAAAACATTACCCAATACCCGTCTGTTGGGGCGCGCTTCATTACATTCTATCATGACACCAAGCTCAGGGAAAAGTTACATAATTTGGCGCGAAAGCGTATCCTGCTTTCCATTGGTGGGAGGTGTTTAAACTACCTACTTTGGATACATTTTGGGGTCCCGAAAAACGTAAGCACCCATTTCCGGGCTATAAAAGGCGAAGCAGAGAGCGACTCGAGAGCCAATTGAGAAGGTCACACAAAGAGACTACCGAGAGAGAAGAGAACAGAGAAGGCAAGAAAAAAGTAGACACTCATCTGAATCTACATAGAAAAAATATACATTGGTCGATTACGACAACTCAACTAAACAAATTCTTTGGACCACAATGATTGCCCAATCTCCACGCGAAGTGCAAAGTCTTCGTGTTTTCCAGAATTGTTTCGGACATATTCAGACTGCTGCTACACTTAGTGCGACTCGACACTCTCACTCTCTTTGTTATTTTTTGACTATGAAACATCAGCAAATTTCCTACGTGTTCCTGACTACCCGAAGATCCCCCTTCCAGAAGTTATCATGCCTCAGCCTTTTTTCAAACAACTTATTTGCTCCCAAGAGTCGGCCCAAACGACCTTCCGTTGGTGCGGCTTCTAACAACCAGAATCAAGACTCACGTACACCAAGATCAGGACTTCATTTCGCCCACCTGTTCTTACGTGCTGCATACAAGCACACACCCAACTACTCTACTTGGTAATTAATTATCCATTTATGATCCATGTAATATGTATTGCTATTTTTATTCTATGTCCGGTTATGTATATATATATATATATATATATATATATATATATATATATATATATATATATATATATATTTGCAAATGATAATTAATTTTAACGAAGAGTTTGATTATTCTGCCTGAACTCTGTCATTCGTCTGAACTGCGCTCGGCCTTAATTTTTTTTTTCCGTGCCGCGACTAGCCTGACCCATGGGTGGGTCGTGAAATTAAATTTGGCGACCCTTACCAGGACGAAAAGATAATTCAGGTAGTGATTAAACTGCTTGTTGGAATTACATATTTGTGGAAAAATGTCTTTCGAAAAACAGTTTGTGGAGAATCCCTCCATTGATATTTTAGAAGATGCTACTAAAGCTCAACTGATAAGCATTGCCACAGAATACGATCTAGCGTTAGATGCTAGGAGAAAAAAGAAAGATATTTTTCAAGAGTTAGATAATATTGAGTTGAAGAGGAGGTATTAGACAGGGATGCCTTAAGTCATATTCATGTTGTTCAAGAGATCATGTTAAGAAGAAATGGGGAGAATTGAGGCTGACAAAGAGGTGGAATTGGCTCGCATCCAGGCTGAAATTAAACCCACCATTACGAGAGAAGCGGAGTCCTTCGAGGTTTCTAAGTACATTAGTCTCCTACCAAAAATTTCAGAAGATGAACCAGTGGTTTTCTTTAACCAAACAGAAAATATTCTGAACTAATTAGGAGTAGATAGAAATTGATGATGATGAATGAGTGTATATTCACCCGCTATTTTGGCAGTTATAGGTAGATCAGAAGGATTTCTTTCCTCAAGATAAATCATAAGATTTTGATCCAGTTATTTCTTAAAATGTTCTAGCCACATTACTTTTCTTAATTTAGTAAACGAGTTAACAGAAATGTTTAATAAGTCGGTAGGATAAGTTATGTGTGACTAATCTATCCTTTTACACTAACGTATATAAGGCGTCAGATAACAATGATAGTTTCTATGTTATTTACATACACACATGGGCACCTTGTCGAACGCTTTGCTAAAGCGTGAAAAAAAAAGAGATATGGGTTTCCGATATGTGTAAGTGGTAACTTAAGAAGATCAAGAGCGACTGTGTTGGTCTAACCAACCCAGTACTCTTCAGACAACCATTCATTCTCCAAGACCAAACACACGGCCCCCAAACCCCACCACACTAATCCATAACCACTATACTCTCTCAACCACAAAAGCAAGTGGCATTACCATCACAGACTACACCGCAGCATACGAAGTCCAATTCGCTAACAATAACATAATCCAGGAAACCACAAAATTACAAAAATTAATAACCACTTTAATCGTAAAGATGAGTTAACAACTCACACGCCTCTTGGATTCCTAATTGGAATCCGGCCTCTCATGCCCGGAATATTGCTCAGAACTTAGGAAACTATTCAGTGATAGGCCTCAGAATATTTTTTATTTTGTATTCAAATTCCTAAAGTTCATGCGTAACCCCCTCCTCCTCCTTTTTCCACTCCGTCATATGCACAAGTAGTAGAGGTTTCAAAAACAATCACAGCATCACTCAATAGTCTCTCCCAATGGGTCTCATCTAATAACCTCGGTGTGAACTGTGTCAAGGGAGAAGACGTGGCAAATCTCTTTGAGATCACTATGTTTTTCATGGCACTGCCCATAAAGTGTGAGAGAGAGGCCCAGTGGATTGATATTGACATAAATGACACCTCCCTATCTAAATACAGCCTTTTTATAACAGGCAAATGTGGGATAAATAGATTCAACAAAGACCAACCAGCCAGAATAAATGCAATAACTTCCATAAACAACACACCGACTTACTCTAACCCCCGTAACACAAAAACATCACTTAATAACCACCTTGGCACCACCTGGTGTGATTTTCACAAATCTAATTCCCACAATACTCGGGACTGCAGACAACTCCCAAGACAAAATACAATGTGTTCCATTCACAACACAACTTCACACTCAGATGCTGACTGCAGGGCCCAACAATCAGTCAGGATACCCCCACATACAACATACAATACATCCAACAACTACAACCACTCAGCTAACGTGGGTAATAACCAAACGAGACCCCAAAGGTCATCAGGCAACCAAAGTCATATTTACTGTTCCTTACATAACTCCTATAACCATTCAGATAGTAATTGCCACCAACAAAACCACCAACCCATCTCCAGACCCAACCTCCAAATCAGACAATGTTCAGTCCATAATACATCCTCCCACTCAGACAGCGAGTGCCGTGCTCATAACCCGCACCATATAATACTCATACCAAGAAGACAATTTACCATCTCTCACGCCACGACCACAACCCCTCACCCACCAACAGGGACGCTCTTCAGCGTTCAACAGGAACCAACAACCAAACAGCCCCCACTCCCCACACGCAACACACACACGCAAAACAGACACTAGGGGGAATACAAATAAGCCTCCCATATCACCCATAGGTGAATCAGAAGCCCTATGCTTCATAGGTACAGTATGGAGTGTCCTATGCACATTCTTAATATGCATTCACAGTCCATATGTGCACAATTAGGTGACGACTACCCGTCTGGCAGACCACACCTTAGAGGGACCATGTTAGGTGGTACGCACCTAGACTTCACTTCAACTATAAAACTCCCCATAACCATTATAAACAATCCATTTCTACCCACTACCTTCTACGTAGTCGAAGACTGAACCCTTGAATGTGATGGCATTTTAGGACTAGATTTCTTAACCAATCACAATATTACAATAGATACAAACCCCACTATACTCAAGTTAGGTAACACTGAGATCCCACCATCACCTATCCCGACGCTTTTAGGTGCCTTGGTTAGCACACTTAGTGACCATCCACCCTACCGGAGTTTCACAACATCTTGCCTGCAAACAAGTTTGCCCACCTCAGCATCTGGTGATATAACCACAACACAGGATACCATCGCAAGCCCCTGAGTCAATATCAGGTGATACCTCCAACATTATGACACCTTTCCCACCCACGCAGGTGTGCCAAGTCAGACAACACCACACCACCTCCTTATCCCCTTCTTCAACACATGGATTCTCACCAAATGTAAAGTGACAAATTTTCCTGGCGAAAGCACAATTATATCCACAACCATACCTAGTGCACTTCCAGGCCAAGACATAATTGTGTCACCAGATGTCTACAGGAGAAAGAATCTCCATATGACTGTTGTATGTTAAACAGGATAAAGTAGCACTAATTTTGCTAGAGAACGTCTCACATATTCCAGTTGAATTAGATAAACACAAGTTTACTCTAAGCATCTCTCTACCTTCTGCCTTTTTCCCTTTTCTCCACTTATCCTCCACTCTCAACTTACCTTCCACCAAAAAATGATCTGAAATCCCCTACTCTGTCCCCAAAGAGTATGGACATTAATGCCTTTTCAACCACCTTTATCCACCACCCTCTCCCAGGTGTACTTATGTTTGACTTTTTTTTTTTTCTGAAACGCTGTGTTGGCATTTGCTCTCTAAACACATCTCCACCATTAACTCTCTAATATGATTTTTACCTGGCACTCGAATCTTCCCAACCACTCTTGCACTAATTCAACATCCTTCCCAAAACTCTCAAAGCACTCATTTAAATCTATTCAGAAAGCCTCCATTTCCTCTAGACTCTTCTCACTACCAGGTACATATGCGCTAACAAAGACCCACATTTCCCCACCAATTTCACCTTCATCCACATTAAAACGCATTGTCATATTATCTCTTTCCACAAAATCTATATTCTGCAGACTCATAAATATTTGATACCACCAAAAAATCTTCTTGTCATACAATAATTTGTTTCAAAATTTCCTGAGTTTTACTCAATTATACCAAAAGGTTAAAAGACAAATTATTATAGACAATACGCTTTATTTTTTCATTATTCAAACTGCTCATTTGCTTTATCTAAATAGCATTTGATATATTTGCAAATGTTACAAGACAAAGTATTTTTGTTAATCATAATAAGTGGCACTCGTGTCCGGAGTCCGTGCGACTCCTTGCGGGATTAGCATGAGTCCAATTGCCAGCTACTAAGGAAAGTGGCGGCATCGGGTGCAAGTTCACCGTTGGGCATCATCATGTCGTCGCCTTCGAAGTTGTTCAAGGTGCCCATCAGACCTTCCAGGCGACCCAGAAGCTCAACGCTGGCATAGAGTCGGAAGGTTGGTGAGGTTTTGGACACAGACAGGTAAAGGCTTCTGGCATTTACGATGACCTCAGCGGGGCGTTGGTAAACGGTAACATATGGGTAGATAGATTGTTCCTCTTCTGTTTGCTCTTGGTCGTCCAAGTAAGCCTTGTACTCGCTGTCGATGACAACCTTGTGCAGCCTGTTACCGAGAGTGATTCCAAATTCATACTTATTATCTGGTAATGCTCTGACAGTGACATGGTCGTAACCGTCAGTAGCCAGGATGTACTGGCATGGAGTCACGGGCAGTTTGATCATTTTTCCATCGAAGGTGTAGAGACTCCCGTCTCCATAATAGATTGCAGGAGAAGATGTGAGGGCGTTAAAGAACTTGTACTGAATAGGGATCATGGTTTGCATGAGGCCTACAAAATTCCTCCATACGGGAAGTCCGGTAGAGACGCTGACTCCATAAGGCACAGTTGTTAAGGAATACACAGGGCGGTTAAGAGGAAGCACCAGGCGAAGTTTTCCTTGCTTGGCATTGTAGTTCAGTTGTAAGGTGTCTTCAAGAAGCTGGTAGAGGAAATGAAGTACCTCCTCTGCTTGAGGGATATTTTCCTGTAAAGAAAACGAAAAGAAGAATGAGCCAAAGCAAACTTACTTTTATGTCATCTTTTTGTGAGAGAATATACAGAGCAAAACAGTACTTACAAATCCAAAGCTGTGAAGGAACCAGTCGACAATCTGACGGATGAATGGTCTCCTCATGATTTGCCGATATACAATATGGGCATCCTTCCTGACGTCTTCAACGACGTGCCTTGTGACGTAAGTTAGAGCTTCCCATTGTTCAGGGAAGTTTTCTTTTAGGAAGTTCATTATCTGAACTGGATTCAATCTACCGTTCATTGTAGCCCAGATGTCGGTGAGTGCTTGATATTCCTGAGGATATGCCTCCTGCAGCCTAAGTAGTATTCCCTCAATTTTCTCCCAGAGGTGAGTGTCTTTGAGAGCGCGCACTATTTCCTCAGGTGTGAATTGGTTCATTTCGTAAAGTTCCTTCAAGCGAAGTAGGACTGGGAAAAGAAAAATAACAGTGATTATAACGAAACTCCCTTAAATCAGTTACCTTATCTGTGGTGCAGAAACGGATGGGAATTACCTAATTAAACTTAAACTTACCTGTCCTTATTTCCATCAGACTTTCCATGATCTCTGATTCGTAAGCTTTCGTGATTTTCGACATGAAATCCACATATTCGTTATAGAGGCTGATTACAGATTCATCGAGATATAGGTAAACTCCTTTAAACATAGATACAAGCGTTTGAACTTCGCTTATAGCAACTTGGAAGATGTGAACAAAGTCGGGGATCAGACCGTCCGTGCGAAGGTCTTCGTAGATATGTGCGAATTCGCTAAGGAAATACTGGAAGACCTTGTCCGCCTCAATGACGGGCAGTTCGGCACTCTGGCTTGCCGCATCAGCTTGCAACTGCTGGTAAGTGGATTCCCACCATCCTAGGAAAGTGTTTACCTGAGATCTGATGATTTCCAGGATTTCGTTCTGTAATTAGATAGAAATATTAAGTGAAAGGGAACATTTCTTAGGTGGGTTTTCAAACATTGAACTTCCATTTCACTCTAAATACGAACCATGTTTTCTTGGACTTCTTCTTGGTGATAGTGACCTTCCAAATCGAGAGTAACGGGTGAAGTGAGCTCAGCCTTAATTCCAGCAACATCAGCAAATCTCATGAGAGGGTTCTCCCATGGCTTTTCAACACGAATGTCAAATTCAACCTTGCCAGGGCTCTTCCAGCCAGCGTTCAAATGATATTTCTTGTTTTGATCTTCACCAACCTTGAAGGTTACAGCTTCCACATGAACGGGGTAGCAGAAGTGACTCTCAGTTACGTATTTCTCAGCCTGTAAGCCCCAATGAGTATGTAAATTGAAACCGTGGCAGTGAATTGTTTCCTCAGGTCGTAGAATGTTGGAGATTTCCATATCAATAGATGGTGTCTTCAACTTTGCTGAAAGAACTGCCTCCTCAGGCATGGTTCGTTCGTATTTTAGAGCAACCATTTTCTCAGGAATCGAAGGATCGTACACATAGTGCAATTCGATACCCTTTGTTGATTCTGTCCACGCAGTATCCAGGGTTATCCTTGGGTCATGCAGGAGAGCCTAAGTGTAATTAAGAAATATGGTAAGAAACATAAAAAATATGTAAGAAGAAAGGCAACTTTAGAATATAGATAGAGGTTCACTTTGTCATGAGAAGCTTCTTAAGGATGAAAGATAATTTTACGATAATACTACGGAGTGACATTGTTGTGAAAAGCTTACCTTTGCTGACATGGTCATTTCCGTTCTATAACTTCCTCCGGACTTCTTCGTGCCCTCGAGTGTCAAGAGCACCATGTCTTCAGGGGACTGGAATATATCCAGTTCCAGAGCGCCAACTACAGTTAGTGGTGAGAATCCATACTCTGCTGAAATCACGATGTCCTTAGAGAGGGTAGGGTAGCTGACTTTGCCTTCAATGCGAGTTCCCTGAGTGCCTTTCACTTCCTGGGTAATCATATTAGCAGAAACCTCGATTTTGTCTTCACTTTTATCCTTGTTGACCCAAACTTCAACAGAAGGCTTTGACGAATCCAAACTACTTACAGCCTCCAATGTGCGAGAAGGTGTCTCGACACGTACATTCCACAAAAGAGGTTCTGGATGGTGAACCCTGATGTTGAAATAGGTTTCGTCGTTCTTGGTCATTTCAAGATGCATGGATCCGTCATCATTCTTCTCGGAACTGGCCTTGAAGGTACTGATGGCTTCGAAGGGCAGGACAGCCTCAATGGTGATCTTTCCAGACTTCACCCAGCTCTCTTCGTCAGACGTCCGTGTACCGTGTGACTCGATGCTTGTTAGCTTGTCTGCATGATTGAAGGCGATCTTTGCCTCGTAAGCGCTTTCTGTAAACTTACCGAAGATATCCAACAACATTGCTTCGGTCAATTTGTTCTGGGAGATCTCCGTCTGTGAAAAAGAAAAACACAGAAACCAACTTTTAGTCTTTGTTCAAGAAAGAGGAGAATAGGTATTATATCTGAGGTAATACTAGACATGATATCCTTCTTACCTTGAGTAACACTACCCTTTCATCTGGTGTCATTTTATAATTGGCGTGGACATGTGAGACAACTTCCTCAATTTGAGGAGATTTAAGAGTCATCATGGCATCTAGTTTATAACTGAAGGGTTCAGGCAAATTTTCGAAAGAGTAATTCCAACTCCATTCGTAGTTATTTTCATCAGGAGTCTTAAAGTAGATTAGGCCATTCATAGAAGATTTTTCGTAAGCAAGGGTATTTTTGTTAAGGGAAGTTTGGAAAGTGAAGGTCCTTTGGGCAGGTGTGGTCCAGATTAGACTTGCTTCGTTATGACCCTCAAACATGCGAAGAGGTGAGGCCAGTTGAGCTTTCATGTTGTACTGATGAGCTTCTCCCATCAAGACCAGGTCACCACTAGAAATGATAATAATAACAATAATTGTAAGAATAACAATGGTAATGATGATAATAATAACAGTAGTAGTAATAATAATAGTAATGATAATAATTATTATTATTATTATTATTATTATTATTATTATTATGATAATAATAGTAATAATAATAATAATAATACCCGTAATAATAAAAAATAGATATTCACTGAAGAGCCGTATAGACCATTGTGCCCAACTATTGTCTAATTATCTGTTTTTAGTTACTTACTACATAGCAAATAATCCATCATCAGCTAATACGTAGTTGCTTTCAGTGCCGATCATTTTTGAAGTATCACCATCAGCGTCGAAGAAGACCTCAGCCTTGATAGTTTTGGTGGTAAAATCTCGATCGTAAACGCCCTTAATCCTGCGTTGGTACTCTTCTTGAGGGAAGAGAAGACTGTTAAAGTTGATATGGAGAGCTTCCTTGGAAAGAGTGAAATCTGCCTTGGTATCTGTAAGCTTGAAGAAGGCAAAGCTAGTCCTAATAGCACTCTCTTCTTCAGAAATGAGTTCTCTGTCGATCATAGAGTTGAAGAGAATACCGGTGGAGTCGCTTAACTGAACAAAAACTTTCTTCTTTTGTGGGGAAGTTTCCATAGCAGTTGTCAATTGATGTGGTCCTTGGGTGAATCCTGAGATTTCAAGATCCATCTCCTGGAGCCATGTCTCCTTTAGACTCAGCGTGACAGGACCTTTGAACTCGTATGTGACTTCCTCATTGTACACAGCAGTGCCTGTGACATCGTACTTGGATTCTTCGATTTCGTCGATATGAGCCACGATATCCAGTCGCTCCAGAAGTTTGGGTACCTGCAACTAAAAGGAGAGTGGTGTGAGCAGATATGAATAAGGGCATTCGCTTAGCTGGATAATTCTATAGACTTAACTTTATATGAGCAGATAACGTGTAACTAACAACACAAAAATAGGTTGATTCTCTATTGCAAAAAAACATAGGTATGAAAATGAAGAGGACTCACTTCCAGTTTATTTTCGAAAGAGAACTTTCCTTCCTCCTTTCGTGTACTTGACAGCAAAGCATGGGCGATCTTTTCCTCAGTCTTCCTGTTTTCAAGATCCCAAGAGGTTTCCAATAGCATGCCGTCATAATGCAGCTTGTTATGAGACTTCATGTCGATCTCTCCCACTATGGCTAAGGACAGATGTTACAAGATAAATTGTCATAGCGTTTATCAACTTAAAAACCATTTCAAATTCGAATGGATATCCGTAGGCTTGGTAATCTTACCTGTTGTTTCCACATCAATATTAAAGTTGGCGGGGAAGATGCCGTTCTTCTTAGCGATGGATTCGATGTCAAAGTAAGCATGGTCTCCCTTCATGAAGCTGAATTTGGCGGACCATTCTGCACTGTCTTCGGCCTCTGCTGTCGTTGCGATATGTTGGTGGAGTTTCCAATCGATAATTTCGACATTGACGTTCCACTTACGCAGCTTGTCGATAAGTGGGAAGTAAATGTGAGGCGTCGTGTGGAAATCAAAACCGGCTGTAAAATAAATTAGCTGTTTGAACCTTACCCCAAAAGATTTGTCATTTAACTACACTTAAAAAACAATTTTTTTTTCGTTATAAAATCAAATACTTACCTTCAACGTCCAATACGATGAAGTTCCTTAATGCGTTGTGGGATTTAACTGCTACATCAATGCCAGTGTTACTCTCATGCATTTCAGAAAGGACAGAGGCCTCGAACATTTGAGATTCAGCAGGGAATTCCCAGCTTGGGCTGAAGTAAATGTTGAAGTCAAACTTCCTGTGAGGATCTTCTGTTTTCAGCATCATATCTGTTTTGAAACCATAGGCATATTCGCCGGACTCATGCATGATCTTATACTTCCAGAACATTTCCAGAGCCTTCTTGTCAGCATCGGTGGTAAGCGTAGTCTGAGTAGCATACTCCAAGAAAGAGGAGCTGATGGAAGTGAAGAGAGTTTGGGTGTTTTCTTTCTTGTCGTAGGAGACCTTGGCAGATGCGCCGCGAGGAGCACTGGATCCAGGAGTGTCAATGGTGAAGTCGATGACTTTGTTGTCGGGTTCATTGGTCAATAAGGCTGCCAGTCTATAGCCTTCCATGGAAGCCTCGGTTTTTTCTGCAGTCAGGCTGATCTCAATTGGATGACCAAATGGTACAGAGGTGCTGCTGATGATGTTGGGCAAGTTGAGTTTATAACAGAAGCGAAGACCCAGGTGGCTATCAAAGAAGTCAGTGCACTCGTCCTTCTCTACCAAACGAGCGTCGACAATGCCTTCAGGGATGATTTTGTGTTCTGGGTTTTCGTTCAGTATTTCAATCTCTTCGTTGACCATATAGGTTTCGCTCTTGAATGAAATGAGATCCCATTTTTCTGGTATACTCCATTTGATATTCAATCCACCAGTTAAATCGATGTCAAGCTTTCCACCGTTTGAAATGTGGAGATTGTTCTTAACCTTAACGCCATGCTTGAGTACAGATTTGAAGCCAACGAAACCGTCCAACTCAACAGATAGGCTAGGCATCAATTTCAAGGAAGCGTGTGGGTTCTCACCGGATAAGATTTGTCTGATGTCGACATCGGAATCCATATCAAGGCCAAGAACTGCAGCACCACACAGGTCAGCATGAAGTGGTATTCCTTGCATAGTTGGGATTGTATATTCCAAGGAGATGGGAAGAGTCCTGGCAGTATTTATGAGGTATTTGGACATAGATTCCATGTTGTGGTCCATGTAAGCGAAGAAATCACCGATGATTTGGTCAACGTCGATATTCTTAAGGTCAGATGTGAGAGAAGCGAAAGAGATCTCCTGCCCGAAAAGACGAAGGGCTAGATCAATCATAGGTTGTTTTTCCTGGTGGTTACGAGAACGCACTTTGGAGTCAACGAAGTCTTCGGCAACCTGGAATTCTACATTTCTCTTGGCTCTAAGTGAGCTGGCCAAATGCTGGACAACCTTGGATCCCTTATCTTGACCAAAGGCGGCGATGTCCATGATCACCTTGTTCCAAGGAGTAGACATCAGATATCCTCTAGGACCAAAGACTTCTTCCAGAAGTGAGTTGAAGCCATCTAGCCTCAAGCCTACTTCAGCCAAGTTCATCATGTTTCCAAAGATATCAGCAGTTACGTTGAAGTTGACAGATCGTGGAAGAGTAGACCTGCGGGAATAGATGAGATTGGAATCGACTTCAGCTCCCAAACCGATAGTGCGGAAGAAATGGGAGATTTCTGTATTTCTGGAGAACTTTCTGATGTCTTCACTGTAGTCAGCAGGAAGAACAGTGTTGGAGAGGAGGTAACGGAGGTGCTCCTTGTGTGGTGAATCAGTCTCCTGAAGGTTACTCAGATGGGTAAGTACCAAGCTGCGAACTGAAACGAAATATAGAATTGTTCTGTTTCATCATAATATACACATAAAGATATGGACACAATAAATTTACACGTACATATGATATCGATATACCCACGCATGTACATACAAATCTACAATTATACACACACGTAATACGTAATTTCATACATGCATACCCATCTACACTCAGCAGGTAATTAGAGAGAAAACGAGCCACTTCGTTGAAATAGAAACATTTTCATAACATAAGCCGCTCCTCTTGAGTGAAACAATCACAGTATTTAAATATGATTTTCAATTTGTAGAGGAATAGTTGAATTTGACAGAGGGAGATCTTTGGTTTGATCCGGAAGCCGAGTGCTAGGTAGAGTTAAAAATGTTGATGAGATTTGAAGGTGAGCAAGATTTTTGGGAGCGGGTTCCCATAATTTGTTCCTTACACTGGGAAAGGGGATGGGTGAATAGGTAAATTCGGAAAGCAAAATATTGTGACACATGATCTCGAAAGCTTCAGAAATATCAAGGGCTGCACCAAAAGGTTTCCAATACCTTATAAGGTAAGGGGGCCACGGACAAGTGTAACAGGAAAGATCAGCAGTAGCTTGAACAAAGCAAAATCCACACTGGTGCTCCTAAGGTAGGGAGTGGGCTTCAAGATGACAAAGGAAAAGTCGGTAACATATTTAAAGCATTAGATGGATGGAGTGAGGGCAATATGCTGTAGCAGGAAGAATGAGATCGGTTACCCTCTTTTGGGTTAGGCTGAACCAAAGTAGCCTTCCAAGATTAGGGAAAGGTATGTTTGTATGGACAAAGGTGGAATAGTATGATAAGTACAGAAATTGTTTCTATTGGGTATGGGAAAGGAATAAAAGATGAAGAAGTAGAAGAAAACTTGGCCCGTTTCTTGAGAAGGTGCGGGAGGCAAAGACTTAGAATCCATAATGGCTGCCAATCAATGTCACTTGCCGAAGTGATGGTTATGGCTGCACTTGTTATTTGCTTTTTTTCGTTCATATATATAAGATAGGAGGGGAGGGGGTAGTAAGGTAATAGATTACTATATGAAGATATATCACTTACTCTGGATGTTTGTCTCCTTTCCTGCAAACTCAATTATACGCTTCATTTCCACCATGTCGTCGACACACCTCATACCATTCAGGTAAGCAGTTGCTCGGATCTCAGTTTCCTCCTTGGTATCATAGTAATGAGTTAACATCTCTCGTGGGTTCTAGAAAAAAAAAGTAAAAAAGTAAATACGCGTTCCCCTATCTTCTGTCATATCAAGACAAAAAGGGTTATAGTATGAAGAAATCCACTGTAATAGAACTTACCCACAAGTTGCAGGGCACTTTCCTATAAGCCTGGGCGGCCGCCACGCGAACGGAGGTTTCCACGCTGATGTCATGGTAGCACTGCTTGACTGTGGCAGCTACAGCTTCAGGGAAGTAGCCGACATTGCCAAGGCCCTTGAGGAGGAGTTTGGCGTGCTCGCGCTCCTCAGGTGTGGCTCCGTGGCATGTCTCGGCAAGTTTGCTGGTGGCCAGCATGATGATCTCATCGACATGCCCTTCCTCTCTGTACCTAGGGTGTTGGCGGATGTAGGTACTGACCATGGAAGCAGCTGCCAAAAGGACGGTCTTGGGGGGATGGTCCATCGTGACTAGAGGGGCCAGTGACTTGATGGCGAGGGCATTGGGACGGGGCATCATGTGCAGGGCTGTGGCATAGAGGGCAGTTCTCCCTGGGGAGGCCACTCCTTGCGAAATCTCTTCCATCATAACGGGAACGGCTCCAGACTCACCGAGGAAGGCGATGGCGTCGAGGTACATCTGTTCGATCTTGTGCCAGTTGGGGCAGTAGGCGCCAGCACGAATGTTGTCGAGGATAGCCTTGACGTGAGAATCGGGAGCGTGGCGGAGCAGAGTCATTCCATGGTAGACAAGGGCGGCTGTCTCGGGCTCGACAGTGTTTTCGACCTTGGCGCAAATGTCTGTGAGGATCGCATCGAGTCTGGGCACAACAGTGTCCCTCTTCTTTGGAGTGGTGAAGTCGAACTTGAGCTCTTTCTTGACCAGGTGGTCGGACGAGAAGGTGAGGAGGGCAGGGTCCACCTCTACCTGGGACTCGAACTGAAGGGTGGCCTTTTGTACAGCCTTGATGTGTTTGTAGACTCCATACATAGGTTTGAGGATGTTGGTGTCAGTACACTCGATGGAAGTGTAGAGGCCACTCTGGATGTTTTGCTGACAAGTCGAGCTGGATTCCTCGAGAGGAAGAGGCATGTTGAGCCAGGGTAGGTTGTTCATCGTTTCAGCCGGACGGTAGAAACGGTCCTCGCACCTCTTGTTGTCCTTCTCCTTGACCACTTGCACATCAGTTTCGGAGACGGGAGTCAGGGTGTAGCTGGTGGGGCATTTACCCTGGATGTCTCTCTGAGGAAAGAGAAATGAGATCGGTCAGAGCTACCAACTTGTTAGAAGTGGAGCAATCCCGATGTCATTGACTGAAAATTTGAAGAATAGTGCTGTAGTGAGCCTTACCTCTGTGATGATGGATTCCTTGTTGACCTCAGAGAAGGAGGGAAGGGTGTTCTGGAGGTAGGAGGCCACACTCATCTTGGCGTTGACGGACCACGTGTCGTCCTCGGGGTCGACGCACACGTGCTGCACTCGTCCGTCCATGATGGCCATCATGAGGGGACGCTCAGACACCTTGCCCATCTCTGGAACGACGCTCGCGTCCTTTCCGTTCATCTGGAACTCCTTGATGGTGATGGCCACGTCGCAGGGCGTGAGCATCGACAGTTCCACCTTGGAGTTCCATTCGACTCGGGTGTTTGCGTTCTCCACATTCTCGAAGTGAAGGTTGGACTCCCCATGCTGTTGGTAAACATAGGTGTGTCCAGGTGTGTAGCTGAGCTTGGGGCTTCCAGTTACCGGGCACTCGACAGAGCACCGTACTCCATCGTAGGAATCTGTGTGAAGGGAAAAAGAACGATGGTGCTTCTGTAAACTCTAGTCACATGAAAAAATTGCTTCAACCTTTTCAGATGGAAGAGAACAGAACTTGGCACAACTTGCATTCAAATTTTGTGGTTTGGATGCAAAATCTATACAATGAATGAGAAAGTACAACACTTTTTTCAGGATAATCGAAAGAACTTACACGCATGAGCAATCAGGGCAAAGCAAAGAGTCGTGAAGAGGAAGAGTGATCGCGCCATGGTGTCTGTCTCAAGACCCCACTACGACTGCCGCTGTGGACTTCTTTACAAGTATTTATACCCGTGTGGATATGCCCAGACGGACCGAAGACCTTGGCAACAGATATGGTTATCCATACGATAAAGGTCGCCCTTCCGATCCAGAGCAATGATAAGTGACGATGGTTATGATAAACCTCATAGGCAACAACAGTGAGAAGTGAGCTTACTTAATTAATTTGTATTAGTATCTCCAGTTCGACGTAAACTATATTAGCACGAATGTACATTTTGGTTATGATAAACCTCATAGGCAACAACAGTGAGAAGTGAGCGTACTTAATTAATTTGTATTAGTATCTCTAGTTCGACGTAAACTATATTAGCATGAATGTACATGTGTACATACACACATACAAATATACTGTTACACACATCTGAACCTGGCATGCGATATAAGAAAACCATAAAAATCTATCTTTCAATTGTTCATATCTAATATCCCTTAATATTCAATAAAAATAAAACTCTTTCAACAAAATTGAATAGATTCAATAACAACGAATAGCTTTGATATTTTCGATAGCTTTGATATATCATAAGTCCGTTTCAAATGTCCACAGAAATACATAAACACACACACACATACACACACACACACACACACACACACACACACACACACACACACACATATATATATATATATATATATATATATATATATATTATATATGTATATATATATATGTATATATATATGTATGTATATATATATATACACACGTATATGTATATTCTATATATATCATATATATATATATATATACTGTACATATATATATATATATATGCATATATATGTATATATGTACACATATACATTTATATATATTCTGTTGAAAACGACAGCAAATTCATTAGAAATTAATTTCTTTCTTAAGCTTTCTAGCTTTCGGAAAGTAGATTTCTGGGGAAATGAGAGGGGAAGAAGCAAATTTCCAATTGACATTGGTAACTTATATTAACACAGAAGTCTATGTTATATACAAAATGAATGAAAATAAACAAAACACAGTATAATAAACCCAAGACGTTTCGCAGATCGTTCTGCATCTTCAGTTGGAGTGAAGGGAAGTGTGACCAAGACGAGTATAAATATGTATAAAGGTACCAAGAACCTCATCACACTACCACAGAACATGAAGGAACCACACACCGCATATTCTTTAAGTCCCAGATGTCCAATAAATATAAAGAGGATGAGAAAATATTAAAAGACATTATTAAAAGAAATGTGACCCCCACGAAAGAACGTGACAAATTATCACTCACCATTTACTACAGGAGCAAGAAAACATCTTCCCTAATCCTAAAAAATCACACCGCCCCAAAACCTCATGGTATACGTCAATCCCACGTAGTATATAAATTCACCTGCCCAGAGGAGGACTGTACGCCCCTATCTACCTACGTGGGAAGGACAACTACCACCCTGTCCAGAGGAATCACCCTTCACCTACAACAAGGAGGACCGAAACAACACCTTTGGACCCACCACAGACGCCATCTCGACAGGGAAACCATGATACACAACACAGAAATCGTCGCAGAGGAGAAGGACCTCCAACGTTTGACCATTTTGGAGGCTGTAATCATAAAAGATTTACAACCAATTATTAATGTGCAAACGAATGATTTCTCCCTCCTCCCCAGCATGAAACCTACACGTAGGAGACATTTGTTCACCAAAATACAACCACCAGATCAGAGAACACCCATAAATGTCCAAAATATCCCCGCAGAGGATAAAATGTCATGCCTTAGGCGATCGGCTAGGCTTAGGAACCAACCGAACTCCGCCAGCCAAACAGAGGAGAGTCATTAAGTGACCTCTCCAAGTTTTGCCTTTATACATATTTATACTCGTCTTGGTCACACTTCCCTTCACTCCAACTGAAGATGCAGAACGATCTGCGAAACGTCTTGGGTTTATTATACTGTGTTTTGTTTATTTTCATTCATTTTGTATATAACATAGACTTCTGTGTTAATATAAGTTACCACTGTCAATTGGAAATTTGCTTCTTCCCCTCTCATTTCCCCAGAAATCTACTTTCCGAAAGCTAGAAAGCTTAAGAAAGAAATTAATTTCTAATGAATTTGCTGTCGTTTTCAACAGAATATACTTAAAAGAGAATCTCCTGCCACGCTTCACGAATATATATATATATATACATATATATATATATATATATATATATATATATATATACACACACAACAGTGAATAGGTCCTAGTGAACAGATTTACATTTGTTAACCACAATTCATTTTATTTTTAAGCCATCAACATCGAGAGACTCGAGGAGGCATACGTATCAATTTCTGTATGTATGCCTTCTCAAGTCTCTCGATGTTGATGGCTTAGAATTGAAGTGTATCTATATATATATATATATATATATATATATATATATATATATATATATATATATATGCAAAGTAGACCACTTGGAAAAAGAAACTAACGAAGTAGAGCGCTTTCGTAAATTACATCTTCAATGTACTTTTTGCACTGAAGATGTAATATACGAAAGCGCTCTGCTTCGTTAGTTTCTTTTTCCAAGTGGTTTACTTTGCATAAGTGAACACACGTACCCGTGTTCTTATTAGCATATATATATATACATATATATATACATATATATATACATATATATATATATACATATATATATACATATATATATATATGTATATATATATATATATATATATTTGTATTGAGTGTGATAGTGAAAAATTTCTAGTCGTCTCCAAACTAAGAATGAAGTTGAAGACTAAGATGAACCTTAGTGCAGAAAAGAAGATGGTTTACAAGGTCAAGCATTCAAAAGAGAAAAAAAATGAATTTCAAATGAATTTATTTAGTCAATCTTCTGCAACTGAGGCGACGTAGGTGGGGGAGGATGAATGGGGGTAAGATTGTAGTGATTAAAGAATTGGCTGTGTAATTGGTTTCAAAGAAAGACAAAGCGAAAAATACATTCGTTTATAATAAATATTAGAGACTGTTTTAAGAAGGAAAAGTAGCAAAAGCCTGGTAGATAGTCAATATGGCTGATGTAGGATTAACAAGTTAGGATTAGCAGGTTAGATAAAATAAAGTATGATATCAGAGAGAGTAAAAACAGAGAGCACTATCAAGGAGTAAGAAAACTTGGGAACGTATATCAACCAATAATTGATATGGTAAAAGATACAAATGGATCTTGGTATGTCAAAGAGAAGTAAAGGAATAAGAAGAACACTTGAAATTCTAAATAGACCTGCAGCCTAAGTAACGATGTATTGCTGTCTTTTCATCAAAGTATTCAGGAGAGCCATCCGGCAAGTATTCGTCAAAACAGTTTGATGAAACGATTTTGTACTACGAGTCTAGGACGCTGCCAGCTCATAATGGCGGATGTCTAGACGAGACCGATTGGAACTACGAGTATATCTGCAACCTCTCGACATCAACTCGAAATCTTATGTAACGATTTGTAATATTGAATGTGCTGAGTCCCAGAAAATACGCGGCACTCCACAATAATGCATGTATTAACTAAGACCTGAACTATATTATTGCAGTAAGTAGGCCAGCGAGGGACAATAAAAAAGAACTTCCAGAATAATGTCAATATTTTTGTCAAACGACATAATGAGAGCGGGAGGCGACACAACAAAAAGTAACACAGATGTACAGACTAAATAATTCGGAAATTCATTAAAAAGGCAAACAAAATTGAAGAAAAATATATGAAATGTGAACAAAATAGCGGTGTCGAACAAACCTTTACTCGATTCACCGAGCCTCCGATTTCCGAGGCTGAAACCGGCTTCGAGACCTCTTGCACTGCTAATGAGAGACTGATTTTTTTTAGACTTTAAAGAAAACTATAGAAGTTAGTATAGCACATGGAAAACAGCGAGAGTAGTTATTTTAAAGAAAACTATACAAGTTAGTATAGCACATGGTAAGCAGCGAGTGTAGTTACTTTAAAGAAAACTATAGAAGTTAGTATAGGACATGGAAAGCAGCGAGAGTAGTTACTTTAAAGAAAACTATAGAAGTTAGTATAGCACATGGTAAACAGCGAGAGTAGTGAAATAGGATATAGAAATGGAAATGTGAAGTGAAAGTAGTGGGGCACATTGATTAATGCAGAGGTGTGGACTGCAAATGCAAATATGATTCAATGGCATGATCTATATTCAATTTTCTGAACTTTTGTCCAACTTGTCCAAAGTGAATAATAATAATCTAAAAACATGCTGCATGCAAACATACTAAATGTGATTGCTCATCTCAGATCGAGGGCGGGTTAATTTAGGTGGATGGAATTTGGTTACGTCTCCAATGACGTTCTTTACAAAATTCAAGCAACAGTGGATCTATTGATTTTTAGTTCGTGTCCAGGAGAGCGGAGAAAGCTTGCAATGTCTTGTGACGAGAAGACGAAGTTGTATTGAAATGGTAATAATTCTATTCACACTTTCTGTCGTTTTGTGCAGCCTTATCTAAGCAATCAACAACATAGTAGTTTTCTCAGAAGATGGTACATTTAACCCCGGTAGTGGAGTGGTAACATCCTTTTCAGATGATAGCACCATTAACTCTACTCTTGCATTCTACTTGAATATTTACTATAGCTGCTGCCCAGCTCTATATTCAGCGAAGACAAATCCCTTCCATAGCTAAAGAACGGGTAACACCTGGAGCCTATTTCGATTAAGCATTTCGCTGCGTCTTACAACACTGGTGTTAATTCTGTCTGCTGCCAGACAATGTTGTCACTTGAGGGAAG
>NC_134813.1:27816313-27932052 GCF_046742065.1 Oratosquilla oratoria
CTCCTCCTAGCATGCATATCCCATCCACACCACCTACCCCCATGTCCCTTCCCATTTGTACTCTTTCTAACTCTAATAATTGGTCATATGTTCTTTCTATTCCTGCTACTGTACATAACATTCCTATATCTCTCTTCATAGATACTGGATCCCCTGTAAATATTATATCTTCTTCCACCTTCCACAAACTCCGCCTTTTATATAAACGTGTTACATTCTTGGAACCTCCCGACTTACAACTTACTAACGTAGATGGTGTTCCATTTCCAGTTTTAGGTAAGATCCATCTTCCTATAAATCTCCATCCTCAAAGTCAAGAGATTCAAGTTCCTCTGTATGTGGCTGACGTGCAGTTTCCTGCAGATGTGCTTCTGGGTCTAAGCACTATGCAGCAATATGGAACTAGCGTCTCTCCCCCATTGTCATGGCATTGCTTATGTTGTCATTTCATTCCTGCCCTACCTTTGGCGACTACATCTCCACCATCTTCTGCACTTCCCAGTTCTGCGAAACCCCCCTCCCCACTATTGCTGTTCCTCCTTCTGCCCCCCTAACCAGATTCAGGCGACTCCAACGGGGAGTACTTCCTCCCTGCCTCCTCTAGCTCCCACTTCCCAGTACACTGTACAGCCATCGTCTGAACCTTTTCTTCAGAATTCACTCCCTCCTTCCAGTGAACCTGCCTTGCTCAAAGTTTCCACTCGTACGAAGTGAATGCGTTCTTCTCGCATGTCTAAATCTAGGAAACGGAATACCAAATGTTCCCCCCCTTCTCCAGAATTCTCTCCAACAGAAAACCAGGTCTTCTCTTCCTTGGATGAATGGGTAATTACCTCCTCCCCTGTTTCCGAAATGCTTTCCACAATATGTTGTACTACTCATGCAGTGTTAACAAGAACCGTGACTCTTCCACCACATGAGTATTGCAAAGTGCAGCTTCGCATTTTCCGAGTTCCGGAATGCGATGTTCTCTGTATGCCAGAATCCACACGTGTCAAAGGCATATCACTGACGTCAGCCGTATGCACTACCTCCAAGAAAGGACATACTTCTTTTCTAATTACCAATTACACTAATGTTTCCTTCCACCTCAACCTTGGTACAAACTTATGTGATTTTCTAGTGTATCCTTCAGGAGTAAAAGTCATCGATGACCACAATTCTTCCTTGCCAGTTTGTACCATTAACTCCGATGTGCCTCATGCACAGGTTCCTATTGAAGCATCTCACTTCAACTCCCTTGACTTCCCCGATGCTCAACAGGATTTAGTTTCCTTATGCAATGCCTTTCGTCATGTCATTGCCTTGCCAGGTGAATCCCTAGGTTCTACTGACCTCATTCACCACCACATTCCCCTTCGTGATGGCTCCAAACCTTGCTACATTCCGGCTTATAGACTGCCACACAGTAAACGTAAGATTGTGGACAAGCTCATTGCAGACATGCTTGCCCAGGATGTTATTGAATCCTCCATTTCGGAATGGAACTTTCCCTTATTTGTTGTCCCAAAACCAGATGGTACCTTCCGCCCTGTTGTTGATTTTAGAGAGCTCAACAAGATCACTGTTCCCGAAAGGACACCCATTCCTGTATTGCAAGAAATCCTCCATTCTGTTGGTCAGAATAACACTGTCTTTTCAACTTTAGACCTAATGTCAGGCTATTTCCAGATTCCTCTTGCTCCGGAAAGCCGACCCCTAACAGCCTTCTCTACCCCTTCTGGTCATTTTCAATTCAAACGCTTAGCTATGGGTCTATCTTCTGCTCCTTCTGTTTTCACAAGACATATGCATACTGTTCTTGATGGCTTACTTGGTGATAATGTCTTTATGTATTTGGAAGACATCATAATTGCTTCTAAATCAATCCACGAACACATTTAAACCCTTCAACAAGTCTTTTCTCGTCTTGCTGATGCCAACCTCAAACTCAAGTTAAGCAAATGTTCCTTTCTTATGAAAGAAATTCGTTTTCTTGAACATGTCCTAACTTCAAATGGCATTCTTACTGTTCCTGATATTTCAAAGCTGTAGCTGCCTTCCCTCGTCCCACGGACATTGAGAATCTTCGCTCCTTTCTTGGACTTTCAGGATATTACCAAAGGTACATCCGCAATTATTCTAAAATTGCAGCTCCTCTTACCTCACTGCTAAAGAAAGATGTTCCTTTCTACTGGTCGTCTGCCCAGGAACAAGCTTTTGCAGACTTAAAGAATGCCCTTACCACTGCCCTTGTCTTAGCTTTTCCTAACTATGACTTACCTTTTACTCTCTACACCGATGCCTCTTTCCAAGTTCTTGGTGCTGTCCTTATGCAAGAACAACACTCACACCATCGCCCTATTGCCTTTGCCAGCAGACTCCTTAACAAAGCTGAACGTAACTATTCTGTCACGGAAATTGAAGCCCTTGCAGTCGTATATGCCCTTCGATATTTTAAGGAAATAATACTAGGCTATCCTATTACAGTCCATACAGACCACCAGGCGCTTCTTCAACTTTTCAAAGACAAGAACTTGTCCGGGAAATTTGCCCGCTGGTTCTTGACCATTCAAGAATTCAATCCCACCTTCTCATATGTGCGCGGATCAGCAAACAATGTTGCAGGCGCACTCTCTAGAAATGTTGCTGTTATCACTTCCCTCCCTCAGTCAGTCACTCTTACTCATGCGCGTATTCATGCAGCTCAAAGATCCGACCCAATGTGGAAACGTGTGATATTTTCTCTCGAGTCAGGAGATACATCAGATCTTACAGACTTCCCTACCTCCTTGGAACACTTCAGACTCGTCGATGACGTTCTTTACCACGAAACCACACTTTCCTACAAGCATGAACCAAACAGACTTGTACAACAACTCGTACTTCCTTCTGACTTAGTACCTGAAGTTCTGTTCATTTTACATGATTCGCCACTTGCTGCACATCCTGGAAAAGAACACTGCTTAACACAGGCCAGACTTATGTACTTTTGGATGACAATGAGAAAAGATATCCATACCTACATCGACGTCTGTCATTCTTGTGCTAGCCATAAAGGTCATATTCAAAGTAAAGTTCCTATTTTGAAATACCCAATCCCTAGCAAACCCTTTGATATGGTTGCCATTGACCTTCTCAAGTTACCACTCACTTCTAGTGGAAATCAGTACCTATTTGTGTGTATGGACCATTTTCCCAGATTTTGTATCCTTGAACCTATTCCCGACAAGACTGCGACAACAATTGCAAAGACATTCATTGACAAAGTTATTTACCTCCTTCACTACTCCCAAAATTCTTCTCTCTGACAATGGCACGGAATTCAACTAAGAGATTCTTTCCAATATTTGCAAATCCTTTTAGATAAATAAATGTAATATTGTTGCCTACCACCCCAGTTCAAATGGCCTTATCGAACGCCAAAGCAGATGAAGATTCTCACTTTTCTCCGACACCTCGCTTCCAACCTTCTTCTCTCATGGGATCACCATGTCCCTATGATTCAGTCTTGCCTCAACAGTGCCATCAATAGGTCCATATCAGAGTCGCCTCACTTTGTCATCTTTGTCATATGACCTTCTTTCTTCAGATATAGGTCCCATTTACAACATTGATGATTTTGTAAAGGTTTCACTTTTAAATTTCAGCTCTCTCTTGGAGAAAATTACTCAGTCTCTTTCTCTCGCCAAAGACGAGAGGGCCCGTTTTCACAATAAAGATGCGAGAGAATCTAATATTGCAATAAGCGACATCGTCTATGTCCAGAACCAAGCTTTCACCAAAATTCCTTGGTCCCTTCTGTGTCCTCGCACTAGAACCTACAAAGTCAAAGTAAAACATTTACATTCAGACACAGAATCCATCATGCACCTGGACACTCTTAAGCTTTTCTCTCGAAGTGTAGACTGTGAAAATGAATCTCCGACTCCCACAGACGCCCTTCCTCCTTCCCTTCCCCATCCAACACCCCCTGTCTCACACCCATATAATCTTCGCAGCCGTCATACTTCTTGAACTTTCAAACCTTATAGCTGCCAAAATGTTCTCCACTACCGTCCTTTCCAATCTTTGATATCATATGATGTTTGTCTATATATAACGTTCCTTATGCCTGCATGTTGATTATACTGAAAAATACCTCATATATTCTCCAATTCAAATTCAATATGTACCTATCATGTAAGTTACACTGTAATTCGCTGGGGTCAGCGACAGATAGCTGGCCGAGCATTATTGTATTATAAAATCTGTTAGTATCATGTATAGATTTAGAACTTAAAAGTGATGCGTCGTTGTATGTGTGTGTGTGCGTACGTGTAATGGATGATTCCAGGACATAAATTGCCATTTCTGTTTACGTGATTAATTATAATTTTAATTTTTGTAATGCGGAAGTTGAATGAATGGGATATAGATTATTAAATTATTCAAATTAAATTATTGTATAACTGAAATTTGGATGTATGTAAAATTCTGTGTACAAGGAATTGATTAGAAAAATGGGATGAATAGAACTCTCGCGACACGCCATTCCATGTTGGTGACGCGTTTTAGTCATTCTAAGGCGAGCCGTTGAGAGGGTACGAGTGGGTCAGTGTGCGTGTGACATAATATCGTCCTTGTACCGTGAAATAAACTGTGACGATTCTTCATCGTGTTTCCCTTACCAACTTGTTGAACAACAACACTCTTCACAACTTTGACAAAAATTTCATATTTCTTGTCATAAAAGTAATTCTTCGAAAGTATCCTGCATTTTACTTTATCAGAAAGGATGTGAGACAACAAAGATTATATACAATGCATTTTATTTTTTTTGTTCGTTATTCTCGTTTGCTTTATCTCAACAACATTTAGTATTTCTATTTCCAAATGTTATAGGACAATGTATTTTTCGATTACATGAAATTAGATTTCATAGTAAGTGGCACTCGTGTTCAGAGTCGGTGCGACACCTAGCGGGATTAGCACGAGTCCAATTGCCAGCTACTAAGGAAAGTGGCGGCGTCGGGTGCAAGTTCACCGTTGGGCATCATCATGTCGTCGCCTTCGAAGTTGTTCAAGGTGCCCATCAGACCTTCCAGGCGACCCAGAAGCTCAACGCTGGCATAGAGTCGGAAGGTTGGTGAGGTTTTGGACACAGACAGGTAAAGGCTTCTGGCATTTACGATGACCTCACCAGGACGTTGATAAATGTTAGCATATGGACGGATAGAATGTTCTTCTGCTAGCTCTTGGTCGTCTAAGTAAACCTTGTACTCGCTGTCGATGACAATCTTGTGCAGCCTGTTACCGAGAGAAATTCCAAATTCGTACTTGTTCTCTGGTAATACTCTGACAGTGACGTGGTCGTAACCGTCAGTAGCCAGGATGTACTGACATGGAGTCACGGGCAATGTTATCATTTTCCCATCGAAAGTGTAGAGATTCCCGTCTCCATAATAGATTGCGGGAGAAGATGTGAGGGCGTTAAAGAACTTGTACTGAATAGGGATCATGGTTTGCATGAGGCCTACAAAATTCCTCCATACGGGAAGTCCGGTAGAGACGCTGAATCCGTAAGGCACTGTTGTTAAGGAATACACAGGGCGGTTAAGAGGAAGCACCAGGCGAAGTTTTCCTTGCTTGGCATTGTAGTTGAGTTGTAAGGTGTCTTCAAGAAGCTGGTAGAGGAAATGAAGTACCTCCTCTGCTTGAGGGATATTTTCCTGTAAAGAAAATCAAAAGAAGAATGAGCCAAAGCAAACTTACTTTCATGTCTAATCTTTTCGTGAGAGAATATGCAGAGCAAAACAGCACTTACAAATCCAAAGCTGTGAAGGAACCAGTCGACAGTCTGACGGATGAATGGTCTCCTCATGATTTGCCGATATATAATATGGGCATCCTTCCTGACGTCTTCAATGATGTGTCTTGTGACGTAAGTCAGAGCTTCCCATTGTTCAGGGAAGTTTTCTTTAAGGATGCTATTCATCTCAACTGGGTTTAATCTGTGTTCCATTGTAGTCCAGATATCGATGATTGCTTGATATTCCTGAGGATGTGTCTCCTGCAGCCTAAGTAGTATTCCCTCAATTTTCTCCCAGAAGCGAGTCTCCTTGAGGGCACGCACGATTTCCTCTGGAGTGAATTGGTTCATCTCGTACAATTCTCTCAAGCGAAGCAGGACTGGGGAAATAAAAATAACAGTGATTACAACGAAACTCCCTTAAATAAACTATCTTATCTGGGGTGTAGCAATGGTTAAGAATTACATAATGAAATTACTTACCCGTCCTTATTTCCATCAGACTTTCCATGATCTCTGATTCGTAAGCTTTTGTGATTTTCGACATGAGATCCACATATTCGCTGTAGATGTTGACTACAGACTCATCAAGATAATGGTAAACTTCTCTAAACACAGATACAAGCGTTTGAACTTCGCTTATAACAACTTGGAAGATGTGAACAAAGTCGGGGATCAGACCGTCCGTGCGAAGGTCTTCGTAGATATGTGCGAATTCACTAAGGAAATACTGGAAGACCTTGTCCGCCTCAATGACGGGCAGTTCGGCACTCTGGCTTGCCGCATCAGCTTGCAACTGCTGGTAAGTGGATTCCCACCATCCTAGGAAAGTGTTTACTTGAGATCTGATGATTTCCAGGATTTCGTTCTGTAATTAGATAGAAATATTAAGTGAAAAGGAATATTTCTTAGGTGGGTTTTCAAATATTGAACTTCTATTTCACTCCAAATACGAACCATGTTTTCTTGAACTTCTTCTTGGTGATAGTGACCTTCCAAATCGAGAGTAACGGGTGAAGTGAGCTCGGCCTTGATTCCAGCAACATCAGCAAATCTCATGAGAGGGTTCTCCCATGGCTTTTCAACACGAATATCAAATTCAACCTTGCCAGGGCTCTTCCAGCCAGCATTCAAATGATATTTCTTGTTTTGATCTCCATCAACCTTGAAGGTTACAGCTTCCACGTGAACGGGGTAGCAGAAGTGACTCTCAGTTACGTATTTCTCAGCCTGTAAGCCCCAGTGAGTGTGCAAATTGAAACCGTGACAGTGAATTGTTTCCTCAGGTCGTATAATGTTGGAGATTTCCATATCAATGGATGGTGTCTTCAACTTTGCTGAAAGAACTGCCTCCTCAGGCATGGTTCGTTCGTATTTTAGAGCAACCATTTTCTCAGGAATCGAAGGATCGTACACGTAGTGCAACTCGATACCCTTTGTTGATTCTGTCCACGCAGTATCCAGGGTTATCCTTGGGTCATGTAGGAGAGCCTAAGTTGAGTGTAATTAAAGAGTATTATAAGAAACACAAAAAAATTGTAAGAAGAAAGGCAAATTTAGAATAAAAATAGAGGTTCATTTTATCAAGAAAAGCTTCTTATGGATAAAAGTTAACTTTACAATAATACTACAGACTCATTTTGTTATAAAAAACTTACCCTTGTTGACATGGTCACGTCCGTTCTGTAGCTTCCTTCGGACTTCTTCGTGCCCTGAAGTGTCAAGACCATCATGTCTTCAGGGGACTGGAATATATCTAGTTCCAGAGAGCCAACTACAGTTAGTGGTGAGAATCCATACTCTGCTGAAATCATGATGTCCTTAGATAGGGTAGGATAGCTGATTTTACCTTCAATACGAGTTCCCTGAGTGCCTTTCACTTCCTGGCTAATCATATTACCAGAAACCTCGATTTTGTCTTCACTTTTATCCTTGTTGGTCCAAACCTCGACTGAAGGCTTTGACGAATCCAAACTACTTACAGCCTCCAAAGTGCGAGAAGGTGTCTCGACACGCACGTTCCACAAAAGAGGTTCTGGATGATAAACCCTGATGTTGAAATAGGTTTCGTCGTTCTTGGTCATTTCAAGATGCATGGATCCGTCATCATTCTTCTCAGAACTGGCCTTGAAGGTACTGATGGCTTCGAAGGGCAGGACAGCCTCAATGGTGATCTTTCCAGACTTCACCCAGCTCTCTTCGTCAGACGTCCTTGTACCGTGTGACTCGATGCTTGTTTGCTTGTCTGCATGATTGAAGGCGATCTTTGCCTCGTAAGAGTTTTCCATAAACTTACCGAAGATATCAGCCATCATCTCTTCAGTCAATTTGTTCTTAGAGATCCGCGTCTGTGAATGAGAAAAGCACAGAAATTAGATATCAAACTACGCTCATATAAAGAGGAGAGATGTTGTGCACCTTAGGTATTGTAATACTTGAAATCTTATTTACCTTGAAGGAAACTTCTCTTTCATCTGGAGTGAGTTTGTTATAGGCATGAATTTCAGTAACAACTTCTTCAATTTGAGGAGATTTAAGAGTTATCATGGCATCTAAGCTGTAAGCTAAGGGTTCACGTAAATGTTCAAAAAGGTATTGCCATTTCCACTCGTAGATATTCTCATCGGGACTCTTAAAGTGGATTAAACAATCCATAGAAGCTTTTTCGTCAGCAAGGATATTCTTGTTTAAGAAAGTTTGGAAACTGAAAGTCCTTTGGGCAGGTGTGGTCCAGATTAGACTAATTTCGTTGTGACCCTCAAACATACGAAGAGGTGAGGCTAGCTGAGCTTTCATATTGTATTGATGAGCTTCTCCCATCAAAATCAAGTTACCACTGTAAGAAAAAACAATGAAAAAGCGATTCCCCTAATAAGAATAAACAAGATTTAATGTATGTGAATATACAATAAAATTATACATGTGCATGACCAAAGTTTCATTACTTGTGTTTCTTTCAACTTACTGTATGTTGAATAGTCCATCCTCTGAGAATTCGTAGATACTTTCAGTGCCTATCATTCTTGAAGTATCACCTTCAGCGTCGAAGAAGACCTCAGCTTTGATATTTTTGGTGGTAAAATCTCGATCATAAACGCCCTTAATCCTGCGCTGGTACTCTTCTTGAGGGAAGAGAAGACTGTTAAAGTTGATATGGAGTGCTTCCTTGGAAAGATGGAAATCTGCCTTAGTATCTGTAAGTTTGAGGAAGGCAAAGCTGGTCTTGATATCACTCTCTTCTTCAGAAATGAGTGTTCTGTCGATCATGGAGTTGAGAAGAATACCGGTGGAGTCACTTAATTGAAGAAGTACTTTCTTCTTTTTGGGCGAAGTTTCCATAGCAGATGTCAATCTATGTGGTCCTTCGCTGAATCCTAAGATCTCAAGATCCATCTCCTGGAGCCATTTCTTCTTCTTAATCTTTAGTGTAACAGGACCTTTTGCTTCGTATGTCATTTGCTCATTGTACACAGCAGTGCCTGTGACATCATACTTGGATTCTTCGACCTCGTCGATATGAACCACGATGTCCAGTCGCTCCATAAGCTTAGGTGCCTGCAACTGAAAGGAGAGGAGTATAAGCACAGTTATTAGTACTATGAGTAAGAATGTTTACTTATCCACTGAATTGTAAAGGATTGACATTATATGAGTAGCTAATACACTCATCAGCAAATCTTAAAAAGGCTAGATTATCTATTGGGAAACTATTAGTTTGACAATGAAGAGGGCTTACCTCCAGTTTATTTTCGAAAGACAACTTCCCTTCCTCCTTTCGCGTGATTGACAGCAATGCATGGGCGATCTTTTCCTCAGTCTTCCTGTTTTCAAGTTCCCAAGAGGTTTCCAATAGCATTCCGTCATAATGCAGCTTGTTAAGGGACTTCAGGTCAATGTCTCCCACGATGGCTAAGGACAGATGTTACAAAATAAATTGCCACAGCGTGTATCAATTAAAATATCAATTTCATTTCAAATGGATGTCCGTAGGCTTGGTAATCTTACCTGTTGTTTCCACATCAATGTTCAAGTTGGCGGGGAAGATGCCGTTCTTCTTAGCGAGGGACTCGATGTCAAAGTAAACATGCTCTCCCTTCATCAAGCTGAATTTAGCGGACCATTCTGCACTGTCTTCGGCCTCTGCTGTGGGTGCGATATGTTGGTGGAGTTTCCAATCGATAATTTCGACATTGACGTTCCACTTACGCAGCTTGTCGATAAGTGGGAGGTAAATGCGAGGCGTGGAATGGAAATCAAATCCGGCTGTAAAATGAACCACTTGTTTTAAGATTACCCCAAAAAAGCTTTGTCATTTTACTACACCTATAAAACAGAAATTTCTTCGATTATAAAACTTAATACATACCTTCAACGTCCAATACGATGAAGTTCCTCAGTGCGTTATGAGATTTAACTACTACATCAATGCCGGTGTTACCTTCATGCATTTCAGTAAGGATAGAGGCCTCGAACATTTGAGACTCGGCAGGGAATTCCCAGCTTGGGCTGAAGTAAATGTTGAAGTCCAACTTCCTGTGAGGATCTTCTGTTTTCAGCATCATATCTGTTTTGAAAGCATAGGTGTAGTCGCCGGATGCATGCATGATCTTATACTTCCAGAACATTTCCAGAGCCTTCTTGTCAGCGTCGGTGGTAAGCGTAGTCTGAGTAGCATACTCCAAGAAAGAGGAGCTGATGGAAGCGAAGAGAGTTTGGGTGTTTTCTTTCTTGTCGTAGGAGACCTTGGCAGATGCGCCGCGAGGAGCACTGGATCCAGGAGTGTCAATGGTGAAGTCGATGACTTTGTTGTCGGGTTCATTGGTCAATAAGGCTGCCAGTCTATAGCCTTCCATGGAAGCCTCAGTTTTTTCTGCAGTCAGGCTGATCTCAATTGGATGACCAAATGGTACAGAGGTGCTGCTGATAATGTTGGGCAAGTTGAGTTTATAACAGAAGCGAAGACCCAGGTGGCTATCAAAGAAGTCGGTGCATTCGTCCTTCTCTACTAAACGAGCGTCGACAATACCCTCAGGGATGATTTTGTGTTCTGGGTTTTCGTTCAGAATTTCAATCTCTTCGTTGACCATATAAGTTTCGCTCTTGAATGAAATGAGATCCCATTTTTCTGGTATACTCCATTTGATATTTAGTCCACCGGCTAAATCGATATCGAGCTTTCCACCATTTGAAATGTGGAGATTGTTCTTAACCTTGACGCCATGCTTGAGTACAGATTTGAAGCCAACGAAACCGTCCAACTCAACAGATAGGCTAGGCATCAATTTCAAGGAAGCGTGTGGGTTCTCGCCGGATAAGATTTGTCTGATGTCGACGTCGGAATCCATATCAAGGCCAAGAACTGCAGCACCACCCAGGTCAGCATGAAGTGGTATTCCTTGCATAGTGGGGATTGTATATTCCAAGGAGATGGGAAGAGTCCTGGCAGTATTTATGAGGTATTTGGACATAGATTCCATGTTGTGGTCCATGTAAGCGAAGAAACCACCGATGATTTGGTCAACGTCGATATTCTTAAGGTCAGATGTGAGAGAAGCGAAAGAGATCTCCTGCCCGAAAAGACGAAGAGCTAGATCAATCATAGGTTGTTTTTCCTGGTGGTTACGAGAACGCACTTTGGAGTCAACGAAGTCTTCGGCAACCTGGAATTCTACATTTCTCTTGGCTCTAAGTGAGGTGGCCAAATGCTCGACAACCTTGGATCCCTTATCTTGACCAAAGGCGGCGATGTCTGTGATCACCTTGTTCCAAGGAGTAGACATCAGATATCCTCTAGGACCAAAGACTTCTTCTAGAAGTGAGTTGAAGCCATCTAACCTCACACCTACTTCAGCCAAGTTCATCATGTTTCCAAAGATATCGGCAGTTACGTTGAAGTTGACAGATCGTGGAAGAGTAGACCTGCGGGAATAGATGAGATTGGAATCGACTTCAGCTCCCAAACCGATAGTGCGGAAGAAATGGGAGATTTCTGTATTTCTGGAGAACTTTCTGATGTCTTCACTGTAGTCAGCAGGAAGAACAATGTTGGAGAGGAGGTAACGGAGGTGCTCCTTGTGTGGTGAATCAGTCTCCTGAAGGTTAGTCAGATGAGTAAGTACCAAGCTGCGTACTGAAACGAAATATAGAATTGGTCTGTAATTTTATACAGAATGAATAAGGATATGGCACAAATAAATTCACACGCACGCTTATACACATATGTCCATTTTGTTAATATACACGCGCACATTATCATATATGCAAACATACATGCATACGTACATACATACATACATACACACATACATACATACATACATACATACATACATACACAGATACATGTGTGCACACGTATATAGGTAAATTCATACTCAGCAAGCAATTAAAAAGGGACAAGCCATTGTATTCACGGGTTCTACTGACTAAAACTTTATATCTAGTGGTTATGATTCTATCGGGATTGAGCACATTCTGGGAGTGGAGCAATACGCAGGGAGATGAAATCAAATATGAAGGAAGGGAAGAATGTATGACTACAGATGAATATAAAGGAAAAGTCAGTTGTATCAATCAATTCATCGCCCCAGTTCTCTTTCGTAGAAAACCCGATGGGCCTAGGAAACCGAATTTGGTCACCGGCTCATCCTAAAGATCACTTAATGAAAACATTTTGTGGATTTATCTCGACTGAATCTAGAAAAGTGTAAGATGATGTGTTGTGTTTTCTGTGTGATGATGGCACCTAGGTTACTTGGTGTCTATTGCCAGATCAATTCTACACTACGAGTGATTAGCTGATCGTAGGCGTATTAATGCAACCCATGCGTGTTTTGAGAGTGATTTCCATTGTAGGTAGATATCTGGTGAAGTAGTGACTTTTTGATCAAGTTAAGGGCGTTCGTTTTGTGATCAGTGTACATATGCGTTTTGGATGGATGTGTTGTGGGGTACTGGAGATAGGTTGCTTTAAGTATCTGACAAGAATACAATTCCTGTTCCATTTTATGGGTTGCCCCTATGTGATATGATATAAGAAAAATTGTACATCGAAGACATCGAATTCGACACTAATCTTGAGGGATAGAGCGAGGGCAAAATGCTGCATTAGAAGGATGAGATCTATCATCTTCCATTAGTTTGGGCTGAACCAAGGCAGCTCCCCATGATAAGGGAGAACTATGGGTTTCTGGGCAAAGGGGGAACAGTACAACAAATAGAGAGACATTTTCTATAAAAATTGACTCAGGGTACAGAAAAAACATGCATTCTTCTAGGCACACCTAACATAAATTTTAGAGATCCTATATGAAGCCTCGAGTGAAAGAGGCACTTTATCCTTTTCGTACTACAGCGACACGTACAAGGCTCTTGACATATACTTCTCATCCTCTTTATTTTCAATATGCATAGATGGAGAGGTGGGGTTACTGAATAAAGAAATTATTATAGAAAGCTATAACGCGCACGTTGAACTTACTCTGGATATTTGTCTCCTCCCTTGCAAAGTCAATGATGCGCTTTACCTCCGCCATATCTTCGACACATCTAGCGCCATTCAGGTAAGCGGTTGCTCGGATTTCGGTCTCTTCCTTCATGTCATAGTAATGGTTTAACATCTCATGTGGATTCTGGAATAAAAAATAAAGATAAAAAAAAGGAAAAGTGAGTACGCACCCTCCTACTTTGTGTTCAGATTGAAAACAAAAACGGGTATGGTGTAAAGAGGCTACTGCACTGGGACTCACCCACAAGTTGCAGGGCACCTTTCTAAAGGCTTGGGCGGCCGCCACGCGAACGGAAGTTTCCACGTTGATGTCATGGTAGCACTGCTTGACTGTGGCAGCTACAGGTTCAGGGAAGTAGCCAACATTGCCAAGGCCCTTGAGGAGGAGTTTGGCGTGCTCGCGCTCCTCAGGTGTGGCTCCGTGGCATGTCTCGGCAAGCTTACTGGTGGCCAGCATGATGATCTCATCGATGATCCCTTCCTCTCTGTATCTAGGGTGTTGGCGGATGTAGGTACTGACCATGGAAGCAGCTGCCAAAAGGACGGTCTTAGGGGGATGGTCCATCGTGACTAGAGGGGCCAGTGACTTGATGGCGAGGGCATTGGGACGGGCCATCATGTGCAGGGCTGTGGCATAGAGGGCAGTTCTCCCTGGGGAGGCCACTCCTTGCGAAATCTCTTCCATCATGACGGGAACAGCTCCAGACTCACCGAGGAAGGCGATGGCGTCGAGGTACATCTGTTCGATCTTGTGCCAGTTGGGGCAGTAGGCGCCAGCACGAATATTGTCGAGGATAGCCTTGACGTGAGAATCGGGAGCGTGGCGGAGCAGAGTCATTCCATGGTAGACAAGGGCGGCTGTCTCGGGCTCGACAGTGTTTTCGACCTTGGCGCAAATGTCTGTGAGGATCGCGTCGAGTCTGGGAACAACAGTGTCCCTCTTCTTGGGAGTGGTGAAGTCAAACTTGAGCTCTTTCTTGACCAGGTGGTCGGACGAGAAGGTGAGGAGGGCAGGGTCCACCTCTACCTGGGACTCGAACTGAAGGGTGGCCTTTTGTACAGCCTTGATGTGCTTGTAGACGCCGTACATGGGTTTGAGAATGTTGGTGTCAGTACACTCGATGGAGGTGTAGAGACCACTCTGGACGTTTTGCTGACAAGTCGAGCTGGACTCCTCGAGAGGAAGAGGCATGTTGAGCCAAGGTAGATTGTTCATCGTTTCAGCCGGACGGTAGAAACGGTCCTCACATCTCTTGTTGTCCTTCTCCTTGACCACTTGCACATCAGTTTCAGAGACGGGAGTCAGGGTGTAGCTGGTGGGGCACTTACCCTGGATGTCTCTCTGAGGAAAGAGAAATGAGATTGGTCAGAGCTACCATCTGGTTAGATCTTCGAAAGGAGCAATCTCCGATGTAGTTGACTGAAAAATTGAAGACTAGAGCTGTAGTGAGCCTTACCTCTGTGATGATGGTTTCCTTGTTGATTTCCGAGAAGGATGGGAGAGTGTTCTGGAGGTAGGAGGCCACACTCATCTTGGCGTTGACGGCCCACGTGTTGTCCTGAGGATCGACGCACACGTGCTGCACCTTCCCATCGCTGATGGCCATGATGAGAGGACGCTCAGACACCTCGGCCAACTCTGGCACGGCGCTCGAGTCCTTCCCGTTCATCTGGAACTCTTTGATGGTAATGGCCACGTCGCAGGGCGTAAGCACCGACAGTTCTACCATGGAGCTCCATTCGACCCGGGTGTTTGCGTTCTCCACATTCTCGAAATGAAGGTTGGACTCCCCATGTTGGTTATAGACATAGGTGTGTCCAGGTGTGTAGCTGAGCTTGGGGCTCCCGGTTACCGGGCACTCGATAGAACACCGCACTCCATCGTAGGAATCTATGTGAAGGGAAAAAGAATGATGGTGGGTCTGTAAATTTTGGTAAGAAGACAAAACTACACTAACCTTTTCAGATGGAAGAGAACAAGATTATCCACAACTTGCTTTCAAATTTTGTGGTTTGGAGGCAAAATCTATACAATCAATGAGAAAGTTCAACACTTTTTACGGGATAAGCGAAAAAAAACTTACACGCATGAGCAATCAGGGCAAAGCAAAGAGTCGTGAAGAGGAAGAGTGATCGCGCCATGGCGTCTGTCTGAAGACCCCACCACGGCTGTCGCTGCGGACTTCTTTGCAAGTATTTATACCCGTGTGGATATGCCCAGACAAAACAGGGACACTTGGCAACAGATATGGTCAACCATATGATAAAGTTCGTTCTTCTGATCCAGAACAATGATAAGTGACGATGGCTATGATAAACATTATAGATAACTGCAATATTCGATTCATGCAAGTCAGTAAACACAAGAAAAGGAAGTTTACTCATCTCATCACTTCTGGCTCGATGTGATAACATATACACATTATGATATATAGTTCCAGGTACAATGGTATGTACATATGTACATGGTTACATACATTCATACATACATGCATACTAACATACATACATACGTACATACATACATACATACATACATACATACATACATACATACATACATACATACATACATACATACATACATACATACATACGTACATACGTACATCCATACGTACATATGTACATACATACATACATACATGCATACATGGTTCGATGTGATAACATATACACATTATGATACATAGTTCCAGGTACAATGGTATGTACATATGTACATGGTTACATACATTCATACATACATGCATACTAACATACATATATACATACGTACATACATACATACATTCATACATACATACATACATACATACATACATACATACATACATACATACATACATACATACATACATACATTCATACATACATACATACATACATACATACATACATACGTACATCCATACGTACATATGTACATACATACATACATCCATACATACATGCATATATATATATATATATATATATGTATACATACATACATACACACATACATACATACATACATATATACATACATGCATATATACATACATACATACATACATGCATGCATGCATACATACATACATGTATCCATACATACATACATGTATCCATACATACATACATACGTACATACATACATATATACATACATGCATTCATACATACATATATACATACATACATACATACATACATATATACATACATACATACATACGCGCATACATTAGCTACTCGACGCCAGATCTTTAGAGTAGCTACGGACCTCCCATTGTCTGACCTGACCCGCGGTCAGTTTGGCTTGACCTCAGATTCAACTGTGAAGCCAGCTGCATTCCGACCGGGGAGTCGGCCATACAATGTTACCATATGATATCCGCTAACGCAATTTCACCGTTTTTAGCATATATAAATGTATATAAGAATTAAAGTAAATACTGAGTGTCCATACTAAGTTCACTAATGTATGTAAATGTAAATAATCGGATAGATATTAGAAAAATAAATGTGAAATATACTGTTGGCAACCGGCACAATTTAAATTATTGTAAAATATATTGGTGGCAACCGCCATCATTTTCTTCATCACCGCCGCTGATGTAAAACACCTGTCACGGTGTCAACACAATAAACTCCAGAAGCCACCTATAGTTTATCTCCAACGCCTCAAACCAATGTTGAACAACACAAGTCTACATTCTTGCGACAGCTAGTGGATTCGACATTCGGCACTACATCTTCCCTGGAATTCAACACTACATTCCTACGAGGCACCCAAGCGGATTCCACGTGCTGAGAGAATACATCAAAGATCTACACTCCGGTCAAACACAGTCACTTCCTAATTCTACGCTGAGCTGCGTCAAACATCACACTACGGGGCAACGCTCTTCGCTGTATTGTCAAACATCATATTACGGAGCAACGCTCTTCGCTACATCGTCAAGCTGCCATTACGAGGAAATCCTTCTTAGCTGTATTGCTCCCATGGGAGGCTGCTCCGCCAAAAAGACTACTGAGTCCAGCTGAGGTTTCTTTCCGTGCTCCAATTTGACCTCCAAGAGCTCTAATGTCTCCATTAATTCTTTTTTCTTCACACACTCTTTCTCCTCTTCTCGATCTCCAAATGCCAAGACAGAAAACGAACCTGCAGGAGACTCTCACACATATATATATATATATATATATATATATACATGTATATATATGTATATATACATATATAAATATATACATATATATATTTTTTTTCCTGGTAACCACTAAGGAAATCGGAAGAAAACAGTAGTTCCCAAGCGCTTTCGTGTAATTCACATCTTCAGGGGAATTACACGAAAGCGCTTGGGAATTACTGTTTTCTTCCGATTTCCTTAGTGGTTACCAGAAAAATTTGTGAATCACTCGTTGTTTTCAGTGATATTTCTGCATATATATATATACTATAGTTACAACATTATAGTGTATAAAAATACTCTTACAGGATCCTCTACAGGGCTAGGTCATGAGTTCAGGGATATTTACTCTTTCGTGCGTTGGGATATTTAAAGTTCAATAAGTCTACCAAAATCTACGGGCACAACATGCCCAAATTAGTTTCAGGGTGTATCTATTTTTTTTAAGGAAAGATAAATAAATAAATAAATAAATAAATAAATGAATAAGCAAATAAATAAATTCGCATCATACCCCAAGAAATACGTGGTATAAGAAAATTGCCAAGGTATTTGCTAGTTAGATATTACGTTTAGGTCAGTAAATTCATTTGCAGGCTTTAGTAGTATACCAGATCTTTCGAAAAGACATGGGGAAAGAAGTTCATTGTTGATTAGTTCAGCTATATTCCTTGTGTATACGCCGGAAGATCGTTCCTGAATTATAATGCAATGCTATAGTTTACAAGAGAGTAGACCAAAAAGACCCTAATAAATATTGACCGATTGGTTTGTTATCAAATGCATACAAAATGTTTTCTAAAATCCTTTCAGACAGACTAAGTAGATTTTTAGATCAAAACCAACCAAAAGAAGAAGCAGGGTTTTGACGTGGATAGTTGACTATATACTATGAAGCAACTAATCGATAAAACGGTAGAATACAGTAAACCTCCATGTTTAGCTTTTGTAGATTACGAAAAGGCCTTTGAGTCGATAGAAGGAATAACAATAATGCTGGCGGATGGAAGTAATGCAATACTCATGGGTGATTGTAATTGCAAAGAAATATGTTGGGAAGAGATGACAGTGAAAGGTTGAGAGGATCATTGGGGGAAATGTATTACTTGACATGATCATGGAACATACAATGATACAATGGGTAAACGAAAACACCTGATTTAGAAATAATAAAGAACCATCGATACTAGATTTAATATTTACGTCAGAACCTGAAACATTAAACAAAATTGAATACAAGACACCAATTGCGAAGAGTGACCACATACTACTCGAGTTAGAATTAAAGGAGGAAATATATATAAAAAGATATGAGAAACACAGAAAAGGCAGACACAGTGCAGTATAGGTCACTCAAACTTTAAGATATAGTCACTAACATTAGTCGTTGGTTTAAATTCACCATAACTCTGGCAGAGTAAATTATGTGCCATAGTATCTTAGAACATCTTCGGGTATAAGGAAAATATACTTTAAGATATGATCAAGGTCATTCAACGAGAAACAAAGATAACGGTTTTGAGTCACAGTTGAACAACCCCTGGACTGTAGACAGACCTCTGGGTTATTACGTCTCTGTCTGCCTTTCTGCCTGCTTGTCTGTATGTCTGCCTCTTCTTTCTCGTACTCTATCAGACGCGTTCTCCAAATTGAGCAGACAGTGTTGCCTGTCAAGCTATTAATGTATCTATGATTATATCAGATTTAAGTACTTTTTATTTTTCCCTCGCTTCTGAATATATTTGCTTTCACAATTCCTAATACTCGTATGTTGTAGTACCAGAGGTCTCAATTTATCCTGTCATCCACTCTTTATTCCAACTCGGTCATGTGTCAAGGCAGTTATTCGTTCTATATATATTTTTGTTTTATTCCCATCCTTTATATTGCCATATGTTTCTTTCCCTTATCGTATTCAAGACTCTCATTTATAAAGATGCACTCACCAACTGACTAACTTTATTCTCTTTCTTTATCTATTTATCTATTTGCTTATTTATTTCATGTTCCTTTTTGGATTTTTTTTTTATTTCTCTTCCAGCTGTATCATCAAAGATGAACCAACGGCAAGTACCTTATGTGGTGGTCCTACAAGATGGACAGCAAAGCTGCCTATTTTCAAAACCCATCAACTCCCTCGTTTTCATGTGGAGATACATCACTGAGAGGATGGCAATTGGTTTTCGGACTGAACCCAAGATCTCCATCACTTTCTGACGTATTTCTTACAGTTTTCCACGCGAGGAGAGCTGACAGTCGGTAACTTATCTTCCTCCCTACCAATTTCAGCCGGCGATATACAAACTGTCCCACACCAATACAACCTAGACAATAGTTCAAAGTTTCTTCACAGAGAGATCTGTGGAAGGACCATAGGACCATTGCCCGACAATGTGGAGCTGCAGGCCTTCCACTTAGTGAAAGTTTAGGTATAGTCAGTGATCCTAATTAATTTTTGTGTAAGTCACGGCTTAGTGTTTCAAAGCTCCGTGCAGTCAAATACGTATGGGACTTTAATTTTATGTTCCACATCCCACCAGTAACTATATTTATTTATTACCATTGTTGTCCATTTTTTTTTTTACCCGGCCAGTGCTATTCCATTGTACAGCTGTTCTGAAATCCCATCCTCTTACATAAATGATATTACATATTTATATTATCTACAATAGTTTTCAACTTGATAAAGCTGGCCAACCATATATGTTTTACGTATGTTTTACTTTGAAATCAATTCTGTAATGAATAAAAATTGCGCTGCATTTTACTTCTTCTTTTGTAATGTTTCCATCGTAATCCTACTACTCAACGTCATCACGTTTTCGCTCTTTTCTTTGCAACTACGAGTATATCACGATCATACACCGAACGCTTCTTTGGTTGATATCTTAACTTGTTTTGATAAACATAATTGTATATTGCATTTTTATTTTCTTGGTTAGATTATTTCATTTCCAACTACTTTGATTTTTTTTTTAGCGTTTCTCTAATTAAAATTTTATATAGTATTTCTATGAATGTTGCAATAGACTTTCCAGAACGGTAGAAGCAATTGTAAACTATAGTTCATAACATACATGATTCAAAGAGTAGTTATCACTACAAAGGTTATTTCATTCATTGACGACGCAGTTGGTAAATTTATCTCCATTTTCTCCTCACAACTTGAAGCCATTATTTCTTATGTTAGTGTTTATTTTGATAATATTTTAGAATTTCATTTCATCATTTTCTTTTGAAACATTAAAGGCTTGTATAAAATCCATCTAAGTCTCTATTAATCTATTTACTTATTAATTTTCTACTTATTCATTTATTTATATATTTGATCGTATATTTATTCATTTACCTACTTATTTATAGATTTATGCATTTTTCTATTTATATATTTATCTATTTATTTGTTTGTTAATTATTTTATTTGTTTATTTATACATTTCTTTATCTATCAATTTATTTTATTTATCTATTCATATATTCATTCATTGATTTATTTATTTGCTTTATCTTGTTTTTTTTCTTAGACTAGATTTAAAAAATTTAATGGGCTTTCGTTTGCTTTGTTACTTTTATTCGGCATGAGTTTTATGGCTCGCCACTACATTCATTCCAATCATAAGATATCATAAGATATCTGGGAATCATACAGAAACAGCATATTCCAAGTGTGGACGGACCAGAGAGCTATGTAATTAGTTGATGATAGCTAGCTTTTTTTTTTTAATGAAAAATTGTGCAAACAACCACAGTAATCTATTTGCTTTTTTTCGCCAAACTTTCTCCGCTGTCATCCATCTTTTCCCCTTTCTTCATTTTCTTCACTTTCTCCCCTTATTTTCAATTTGTTATTACTGCTTTTATTTCATATATTTTAATCGGTAGACCCTGTTTCCTCCAAACATCCCACTTTGTCAAGTTAGAACTGTTAGTTATAATCTTCTGTCCATAAGAATGAAACTTGTAGAGTTTTTCTTTTTTCCTTTTCCCGTTAATTCTTATATAGCGTGCTTTTCTGAGGTACACACAAGGAATCCCACGAGATCACGTATCCTAGATCCTACGTGAGGTTTGCAATGACGTAGTAATTTCTTTAGTCTAATGACCTTTATATTTAAGATCCTCCCCAAAGGACGTCCTCTTACAATTGCGAACCAATTGATCCGTTGATACAAGTCTACATGGCAATATTGTTTACTTAAGCAATCTCAAATTTCTGCATATTACACTTAGGTTACAAATGCTACAAGTAAGCAATTCATTCGGGCCCCCGGCTATTGTTTATAAACACAAAGCGGAGAGCGAACTTATGCAACTCCTCGCTTGCTAGCTATTGTTTATAAACACCCAACCAATAAAAATGTAACACCCCTTTTTTTACCCCTCCTTCTACCAGCTTTTCTACCAGCCTCTTACACTTTCTCTGATATAGAAATACAATACTTAACTCTTTTAAGGTCGTCACTGATGACTACATCTAGCTTCATACAATGTTCTACTTTGGTTAAAGGTTTTCCAAATATATTGTAGTAACTTTAAATTCACGTGGTTTAAATTTCATTGGCCATTTTTAGAGCATTACAATAGTTTTTAGATAGTGGTGAGAGCACAAATGTAACAACTCATCTTTATTGTAGGTTTCTTGTACTTTTTGAATTTCAACTGGTTATCTTGTTTATTAAGGAGTAAAATACCCGAAGTTTGTTATCAAATAGTGCAGGCGAGACAAAGAAAAAACAATGGAATGAACAAACTAAAAAATTATAAAGAAATTAAAACCCTTTTTTTGAGAAGTCTTTGGTCTAGCAATTGGACATAGAATATAAAAGATCAGAATATCAAGAAAGAAAACAAAGTTGCAATGGTTAAGAGAGAAATTAAGTGAATATGGAAAGCTAGCCCAAAAAGATGCAACATATCATTTTGCAGTAGATGATACCATTACAACGAAGTATGTTTATAAATATCAAGTATTCATAAGAATGTACCAAATAATGAAAATAAAATAATTTGTGTACACAGTGGGTCAGTGGCAAGGAAATTAATGTAGTCATTAGCAACAATCGATGATGAGATTTTACAGCTCACTAGATATTATCTATCATAAGATAAATTGAGATGAATAATAAGTAAAATATCAATATTGAAAACCATTATCAAGTATTCAATGATACTCAAAATGAGCAGACGAATGGAAGAATGAAGGAGAACGAAAAACGTGACAGATGAAAACAAACATGTTTGCAAGAATAACAGTTAAAAAGTTGTAGGCAACAACAACAAAAAAGTGTCATGAGTAAAGTTGAAATCCATGTAGAAAATGTAAAACAAACTTTGTAAGGATATTTGATAGCGAGGTTTGATGATAAATAGAAGATGTAGAAAACAAAAAAAAAGGTTCGTGTTGTAGCAGAGACATATATGTCTTGAAAAAAGAAACTTGTATCAATGACCAAACTATTTAATGTATCCAAGGATGATGATTATGACATAATAAACATTATCCTCATAGATGAATGACTACTTTTTGAACTAAACGTAATAAAATTGTCATTGTCTTTGTAGAAAATAGTATTTAGAAAAAAAAGCTCCTGGTAAAATTGATATACAGAGTATATGCTTATAAATACCCAAAGTACTTGCAAGACTGGTGAAATGTGTATATACATATCACCCTATCTCTGAAATATTTCACAGCTCCTTTATCATGCTAGGAGTCGGTGTAAAGTGAGGTGAACTAATATGCCTAGCATGCCTAGGGAGGTTATGTACTATATGTCGCGTGGAGGTACTAAACAGGCAAATAACAGAAACCAAATTGGCCTGTACATTGATAACAGGAGGCAATTCTCTTATATACACAGCCTCTAACATTTTCAGTTCCTTAATCTCGTTACACTGGGCTAGCACTTCAGTGTTATGAACAACGGTTGCTCTATCCAACACAGACTTGTGATACTGTTCAAAATTATTTTTAATGGCCCCCTGTTAGAGATGGAGAGTTAAACGTCTGCTAAGGCTGCATGTCGTAAAACCAACATAGCTACGAGAAAAGAGCTCACAGTCTCCAGAGGTACAATTGAACTAGTAAACTACGTTGGTTTTCGACAGTATCCCAGAATTACCAGACAAATAATTTTTGAGAACTAGGGAACTAGTGCGTTTTTTTTATATATATATAAAATATCACCAAACGCAAGACAATGTCTTTAATGCGTTTCTCTTCCCGGTATATACTGCTGAAGATATTCTTATAAAAAACTTTGATTATGTTATTGCGGTGAGGGGTATGGTTATTCAAACTACTGTCAAGCATATTATTAGTAATGCTGTCAAAGTCTGTGTTGGAATAACCGTTATTCAGTAACAGCTGTCGTAGGTATTGTAGTTCTGAGTGGTGTGAATGCCAAGACGAGCAAACCTTAAACGCCCGTCGCACGTAGGCCTTAATTACACCTCTTTTGTACTCAACCGTACATTCACTCTCACTGGGAAATTTACCTTTCCTTGCCCCTTCCCATACCCCTCCTCAAGCCCTGAGAAGGTCAACCAGAGTGAGGTCTTCGGAGGTTTAAATGTCGCGCATGACATCAAGAGTGTAGCATTCTAATTTTTTCCCGTGACCATGTAACGTATCTGTAAAATTCTGTTGTCTGAACTGTATTTGTATCTTGAAAATGACTCCTTGCAGTCAAAACGTCGATAATTATAATGGAGAACTTTGGAAAGCTCGTTTCCGCTCATCCTCCCAAGATTAGAACCTGAGTGAGGAAACTTGAATATGTATATATATATATATATATATATATATATATATATGTGTGTGTGTGTGTGTGTGTGTGTGTGTGTATGCATATATACATACATATATATATATATATATATATATATATATATATATATATTAGAATATCAGGGGTTCCCGGCAACGTGATATAGTAGACTCTCCGTTGGGCCTAACCTGATGTGGGCTTTTAGGCCAATGTTGAATTGCCTCCCACCCTGGCCAGAGCTGTCAAGGACCAATGCAGTAAGTCTTCAACTCTTACGTGAATTGCAGTAATTTCCAAATAATTTTAGTGTATCTTGATGATCAATGCTGAGAATAACTTCGTAAGTAAATCGAAGTACTGTCAAAAAAACAAATTCAGGGGTAACAAAATATCTGTTTTCTCTAATTACCTAATTAAAGTTGTTAACGTAAAAAAAAATGTGTGTATTCCTAGGAGTAGAATAACCTACTCTTTCATCCTTATCTAATATTAATGATATTCAGATATATATATACATATATATATATATATATATATATATATATATATATATATATATATATATATATATTTCTTCTACCAATAGAGCTTAGATTAGTTGTAGTACAACTTTATTGCATAGTATTCTAAAGCCAAAGATGGATGTAAGAATCTAGGGATATAAACTTTATAGCCAAATTAACTAACATGGATGCTAAGCAAGGATAATAGTGTCCTTTGTTTTCAAATCTACTACTTATTTACTTTATAGAAAATATATTTGAGGTCGTCAAAATGCTTAAGAATGATAAAGTAGTATCAGACTGAGAGTATATTAAGATTATTTCAGGTATAAGATATCTTTACATATCTGGCAATTAGGCTATCAATATATGAGGATAATGTAGGTGTAAAACATCGCGCCAGTGACCAAAATACAGCTTTTCTCAACAATCAGCTCAACAACAACCTTCCGGCATGCACGACATTAGGCTAAATGGATTACATACAAAGTATTTATTCAATATTTTTTATTTGCTGGCTTTGTTTTTTATATACATTTATATATATTTTTTATATTTAACCCATTAATTCGTGTATGATATCTAACGCTGATCATTACTGACTTCCATCATAGGTGTGAAGCAAAAGGGTTAACATGAGTCCACTTGCCAGCTCTTGAGGAAAGTAGGGGCATCGGGTGCAAGTTCGCCGTTGGGCATCATCATGTCGTCACCCTGGAAATTGTTCAAAGTACCCATTGCACCTTCCAGGCGACCCAGAAGCTCAGCACTGGCATAGAGCTGGAAGGTTGGCGAGGTTTTGGACACGATCAGGTAAAGGCTTCTTCCTCTTGCAGTCACTTCGTCGGTATGTTGCGAAACAGTGACGTAGGAGTCGATTGACGCTTTTTCTTCTGTTTGCTCCTGATCGTCGAAGTAAACCTTGTACTCACTGTCGATGATAATCTTGTGCCGCCCATTGTCGACAGTGATTCCAAATTCGTACTTGTTCTCAGGCAAGACTCTGACAGTAACATGATCGTAGCCATCAGTAGTCAGGATATATTGACATGGGGTCACGGGCAGTTTCAACATCATTCCATCGAAGGTGTACATTTTCCCGTCACCATAGTATATTGCAGGAGAAGATGTGAGGGCATTGAAGAACTTGTACTGCATAGGAATCAAGGTTTGGAAGAGGCCAATGAAGCTCTTCCATACAGGGAATCTAGGAGAAACTCCGTAGGGGACTGTTGTTAAAGAATACACAGGACGGTTGAGAGGAAGAACCAAGTGAAGTCTTCCTTCCTTCTTGCTGTAGTTGAGTTGAAGAGTTTCCTCGAGAAGTTGGTAGAGGAAACGAAGCACTTCTTCTGCTTGAGGGATGTTTTCCTGAAAGGGAATGAGAATCGAAATTAGAGAGTGAAAATAAAAAATCACGCTTAAGACAAATGCAGTGTTCACATTTAATCTCATCACTAAAATTAATAAAACCGGCGAAGTAACACTTACTAATCCAAAGCTTTGAAGGAACCACTCGATGACCTTGCGGACTAATGGTCTCTGCATAAGCCTTCTGTATACATTGTTAGCATCCATTGTGATGTCTTGTATAACATGACCCAGGATGTCGATGACAGCTTCCCATTCTTTGGGATACAAAGTCTTGATGTGGTTCATGATTTCGACTGGGTTATATTCACCGCCGACGGCATTCCATACATCGACGATAGTTTGGTATTCTTGTGGATATTCCTCCTGTAAACTTTTTGCTAACTCCTCGATCTTCTCCCATAGGGAAGTACCTTTAAGAGTTTGCATTATGGTCTCTGGGGTCAGTTGGTTTTTCTCGTAGAGATTCTTCAGTTGAATTAGAACTGGGAAAAGAAAATCGTGATTTTAAGCATTTTACCGAGATCAATTATCTTATAGGAACATTTGCAAGCGTGCACTAAGAGTTGTTGTGCATTCTTTTACTCACCCGTTCTGATTTGCACCAGTGTTTCCACGATTTCAGATTGGTAAGCTTTTGAGATTTTGGACATAAATTCCGCATATTCGGTGTAGATTTGAGTTATAATTTCGCTGGCATAAAGGTAAGCCTCGTGAGACTGAGTTATGATTGTGTGTAATTCGTTGATTAAAACTTGGAAAACGTGATAAAAGTCGGGAATCACTTCATCCTTACGAAGGTCCTCATAAATGTGCAAAAATTCGTCGCGGAAATAAAGCAAAACCTTGTCCGCTTCAACAATAGGCAATTCTACACTTTGGCTTGCAGCATCCTCTTCCAGTTGATGATAAATGGATTGCCACCATTGAATGAAAGTATCTACTTGAGTTTTAATCGTTTCCATAATCTCCTTCTGCAATAAGATAGTAAGATGGTCAGATTGATAGGACAATATAGAATAAATTTCTACATATCATCAAAAGATACTATTATCGGAGTACGTAGATACAAACCATGTTTTCTTCTACTTCTTCGTGGTGATAATGACCTTCCAGATCCAGAGTAATGGGGGACGTTAGCTCGGCCTTGATACCAACGACATTAGCAAACCTGTCGAGTTGATTCTCCCAGGGTTTTTCGACCTTAAGGTCCAATTCAATTTTGCCAGGACTCCTCCATCCGGCGTTTAAGAAGTACTTTTTATTATTTTCGTCGCCTTTCTTGAAAGCCACAATTTCTGCATGAGCGGGATAACAGAGGTGGCTCTTGATTTCGTATTCTTGAGACTGCAGGACATAATGTGTGTCAAGGTTGAGTCCATGACAGTGATTTGTCTCTTCGGATCGTAGGTTGGTGGAAATTTCCATGTCAATGGAAGGTGTTTTCAGTTTGGCCGATAGAATACCTTCTTCTGGGACGACTCTTTCGTACTTCAGGGCAATGGATTTTCGTGGTACTGCGGGATCATATATATAGTGTAGTTCAATGCCTTTTGTCGAGGGTGTCAGTGCAGTGTCAAGAACTATTGTAGGGCTGAACTTCAGAGCCTGAATTGATAGGAAAAGAATATACATTAGTAATTACTGGTAAAAGTTGTACTGAATTAATTTTTCCAAGAGAACTAAGAGTTTCACTTGTATGATGAGCTTACCTTTGCAGATACGGACACTTCGGTTTTGTAGCTTCCTTCTGATTTCTTGGTCCCCTGCAGAGTCAGGACGATCATATCATCATGAGTCTGGAAGATGTCCAGCTCGAGAGAGCCTACTACGGCCAGTGGGGAGAATCCATACTCAGCAGAAACCAGGATATCCTTGGACAGGCCAGGGTAGCTGACTTTACCTTCAATTCGTGTTCCTTGTGTGCCTCGAACTTCTTTGGTCACCACATTACCGGAAACTTCAAATTTGTCTTCACTGTTTTCCTTGTTGGTCCAGAGTTGGACTGATGGCTTGGTCGGATCCAAACTGGTCATAGCCTCCAGAGTGCGGGAAGGTGTCTCGATTTGCACGTTCCATGCAAGAGGTTCAGGCTGGGAAATCCTTATGTTGAAGTAGGTTTCGTCGTTCTTAACCATTTCAAGACGCATGGAACCGTCTTCCTTCTTCTCAGACTCGATACTACTATGCTTACCTGCGTAGTCGAAAGTAATTTTGGCCTCGAAAGTGTTTTCCGTCTTTTTGTGATGCGCATGGATTGCGGAAACAATTTCTTCAATCTCAGGTGACTTCAGTGTGAGACCGGCATCCAGTTTGTAGTCCATAGGTTCATCCAAGTACTCAAGATTGTATTCTCCTTTCCATTCGTAGATGTTGTCATGCGCTGTCTTGAAGTGAATGAGAGTTGCCATAGATGATTTGTCGTTAGAATGGGTGTGCTTGTCGAGGAGAGCTCGGATATTCAAAGTTTGCTGGGCAGGTGTGGTCCAAACCAAATCAACTTCATTATGACCTTCAAATATACGAAGAGGTGAAGCTAGTTGCACCTTCAGGTTGTACTGATGGGGTTCGCCTCTCCAAACAACACCGCCACTGTAAAGAGAAACAGATGGAGAGAAGACATTAAGGGAAAACTAGCTTTGCTCCTGATTATATTGCACAAGAAAGGTGGTATTTAAGATGATCATCAAACCTGCACTTTTAATCAACTTACTGCATAGTGAGAGGACCGCCTTCAGGGAAGTCGTAATTAGTCTCGATGCTGATCTTCTTTGACTCATCATTTTCGGCATCCCAAAGAAGGTCAGATTTAATAACTTTACCCCTAAAGTCTTGATCAATGAAACCTTTAATCCTTTGTCGGTAGCTTTCTTGTGGGAACATGACACTGTTAAAATTAATATGAATCGTATCCTTAGATAGATGGAAATCTGCCTTGGTATCTGTTAGCAAGAAGAATGCAAAGCTAGTTTTTATGTCACTCTCCTCATCAGAAATGACCGTCCTATCAACCATAGAGTTGAGAAGAATGCCGGTGGGGTCCCTCAAATCAACAACCATTTTTTTAACTTTGTTTGAATTTTCCATAACAGTTGTCAATTTATGTGGTCCCTCGCTGAACCCTGTGATTTCAAGCTCCATCTCCTGAAGCCACTTCTTGTTATTCAGGATCAGTGTGACAGGGCCCTTAGCTTCATATACAACTTGGTCATTGTGCATAAAAGTGGTCACGACGTCATACTTGGATTCTTCAACGGGATCGATATGTCCAACAATATCCAAACGTTCAGTTAGTTTGGGTATGTGGAACTAAGAGAGAGAAAAAAAATGGAAACTCGATCAAATATAAGAAATAACGTCATGAATTGCACCTGTTATCGACATTTTGGTCAAATATTCCCTAGCACCTCTGGACATATATTTGCATAATCGTTAATATGAAAATGCTTTACCTGTAGTTTGGTTTCGTAAGATAACTTCTCAGCCTCATTCTTCATGAATGATGCCAAAATATGAATAATTTGCTCAGTGGTCTTTTTATTTTCAAGATCCCAAGTGACTTTCATTTCTGTTCCATCATGTTGCACCTTATTAAGTGATCGCAGTTCGACCTCACCCAGGATAGCTATAAAAAAAGATTTGAAAGGATGTCATGATGACTTTCTACTTTTCGGAATGTACTTCCACCTTTAGCAAGGCAATAGAGTTGCCTAACAGTATACCGTACATTAGCCTCACCTGTGGTATCCATATCAATGTTGAAGTTGATGGGGAAAGTACCGCTCTTCTTAGTAATAGTTTCAATACCAATGAACGTGTGTTCTCCCTTCATTAGGCTACACTTGGTGGACCATTGGGCACTGTCTTCAGACTCTTCTATAGTTCTGATGTGTTCGTGTAGTTTCCAGGCTAATACTTCAATATCTACTTCCCACTTGCGAATGTTGTCTATGCTCGGCATGTGAAGGAGATGAGAGAAGCGTACATCTATACCGGCTGCAAAGAAAACAGAAAAATTTCACTTTAACTCCATTTGTATAAGTAGATTATTTTGTATCATATTCATAGAAATTTAGAATCAAATCAGCATACCTTCAAGATCAATTTGAATGAGATTCCTCAAGATGTTGTTGGTTCTGACTGTGACATCGATATTAGTTAATTTGTCTTGAGTAGCAGTAAGCCAAGACGCTTCGAATATTTGCGACTCAGGCTGGAAGGTCCAACTGGGGCTGTAGTAAAGAATGAGACCCAGTTTCTTGTGAGTATCCGTTGTTTTGATCTGGAGGTCAGTCTTGAAAGCGTGGGCGTATTCGTCGGCCATATTCATTAGCTTGTACTTCCAGAACATTTCCAGGGCCTTGTTCTCAGCATCGTTGACAAAGGTGGTCTGGGCAGAATACTCCAAGAGTGTGGAAGTGATGGAAACAAATGCAATATGAGAGTTGTCTTGCTTCGTATAGGATATCTTGGCCTTACATTCACGAGGGATGGAAGATCCAGGAGTATCTACGACGAAGTCGATAGCTTTGTTCTCGGCTTCGTTGGTCAAGGTTGCCGTAATTGCGTAGCCTTCCATCGAAGCTTCGGCTTTTTCTGCAGTAAGACTGAATTCAAGTGGTTTGCCAAATGGCATGGAACTGCTATGAAGAGGATCGGGGAGATTGAGGATATAGCAGAACCGAAGACCGAGTGGGTTTTCAAAGAAATCGGTGCACTCATTCTTTTCCACAAGACGAACATCATTGATACCTTCAGGAGTGATTTTATTCTCTGGGCTTTCGTTTAGTACTTGGATCTCTTCATTGAGCATATAAGTTTGACTCTTGAATGAAATGATGTCCCACTTTTCGGGCAGGTCCCACTTGATAGATAGGGCTTCTCCCTTCTTGAGATCGATCCTGATCTTTCCACCATGGGAGATGTGGAGATTGTTCTTCATCTTGATGCCATGTTTGAGTACAGACTTGAATCCAACGAAGCCGTCGAGCTCTACATCTAAGCCTGGTACAAGTTCTATGAAGGCCTGTGGGTTGTCACTGGAAATTATATTCTTTACGTCGACCTCAGCATCCACGTCCAGACTAAGAACTGCTGCTCCACCCAGGTCCAAGTGAAGTGGGATTCCTTGCATGGTAGGAATGGTGTAGTCCAAATCGAAGGGAAGAGTCCTGGCCGTCTTTATCTGAGTCTTGGACATAGCTTGGTCCAAGAAGGCGAATAAATCACTAATAATCATATCCACGTCGATGTTTTTGAGGTCAGAGGTCAGAGAGGCAAAAGAGACTTCCTGACCAAAGAGACGGAGGTACAGGTCAACATGGGGCTGTTTGTCTTCGTGTTTGCGAGGGCGCACGTTGGTTTCCAGGAAAGTTTCGACAGCTGGGAATTCGACGCTCCTCTTAGACCTGAATGTTCCCATCAAATAATCAGCAATCTTGAATCCTCTGCCTTGAACAAAGTTCGAAATGTCTCCGATGATATGGTTGAAGGGAGTAGACTTCAGATATCCTTTGGGACCAAATACATCATCCACAAATGAGTTGAAGCCCTCAACCCTGGCACCTACTTCCGCCAAGTTCATCATGTTTCCAAGTGTGTCGACCGTGACGTTGAAGTTAAGGGAGCGTGGAAGGACCGACTTGCGGGAATAGACGAGATTGGAGTCGATTTCGGCTCCCAGACCAAGAGTTCGGAAGAAATAAGAGAGTTCCGTGTTTCTCGAAAACTTTCTGATGTCTTCACTGTAGTCACCGGGGAGGACAGTACCGGAGAGGAGGTAACGGAGGTGGTCCTTGTTGGGAGAATCGGCTTCCTGAAGATTGCTCAGATGAGTGAGCACCAAACTGCGCACTGTAAAAAAAATATAAAACAATGCTCATGTGAACTCGATATATTTTACATTCATTTACACATACTTAAATGTTGTACATATACATACATAGTGTACATACACATTATATAGATGTATGTGTATGTATAACCATATTCATATGTAGATGTACATTTATATGTATGTGTATATGTATATGTATATGTATATGTATATGTACATGTATATGTATATGAATATGTATATGTATATGTGTATACGATTACAAGACATCACTCCGTTGACCGGGGTCAGGATACAAGTGCCAACAAGGTGGTAGTGGGTGCTGATTAATAACAAAACGTACTGTGAATCAAATTAACTATAGTGAAAATTGGTCTGCCTTGACTGCAAGAAATAATTAGTACTTTAATAACATATAACATGAAACTTTATTAGTTTTCATAGAGCATGTCAGATTGCAACATTGTCTATCAAATAAAAGGATTTCGCCCAAAATATATTCGTTATGTTGCAAAATAGATAAACTTTAAACCAAAAAGTTGCAAAAACAGAACATTCCTCACCAGCGTGGAAATATGACTGAAAGACGCAACAGGAAGTGGAAAGGAAAAGCGAACCTAGAATTGCTAAAAAAAAAAAAACAACAACACAATTTCATAAAAACTAATGCATGTAACCCCGAAGTCTGATATAACGTACCCTGAATGTTGGTTTCCTTGATTGCAAAGTCGATGATGTGTTTCATCTCAGTCATATCGTCGATACAGCGGATTGCATTGAGGTAGGCTTCTGATCGTATTTCGGTTTCTTCCTTTTTGTCATAGTAGTGGTGCAACAACTCACGTGGGTACTAGAAAAGGAGGGTAAAGGTGAGTGTACGTCCTCCTCTTTCATAACTGGATTAAAATAAGTAAATTATGTGTGAAGAAACCCATTATTTTGGAACTTACCCATAAGTTGCAAGGCACTTTCCTATAGGCCTGGGCGGCCACGACGCGAACCGAAGTTTCAACACTGACATCATGGATGCATTGCTTGATTGTGGAAGATACAGGTTCGGGGATGTATCCTACGTTACCAAGTGCCTTAAGGAGGAGTTTGGCATGTTCGCGTTCCTCGGGTGTAGCTCCGTGGCATGTCTCGGCAAGCTTACTGGTGGCCAGCATGATGATCTCATCGACGTGTCCCTCCTCTCGGTACCTAGGATGTTGGCGGATGTAGGTACTGACCATGGAAGCAGCTGCCAAAAGGACGGTCTTAGGGGGATGGTCCATCGTGACTAGAGGGGCCAGTGACTTGATGGCGAGGGCATTGGGACGGGCCATCATGTGAAGGGCTGCGGCGTAAAGGGCAGTTCTTCCTGGGGAGGCCACTCCTTGCGAAATCTCTTCCATCATAACGGGAACAGCTCCAGACTCACCGAGGAAGGCGATGGCGTCGAGGTACATCTGTTCGATCTTATGCCAGTTGGGGCAGTAGGCGCCAGCACGAATATTGTCGAGGATAGCCTTGACGTGAGAATCGGGAGCGTGGCGGAGCAGAGTCATTCCACGGTAGACAAGGGCGGCTGTCTCAGACTCGACAGAGTTTTCGACTTTGGCGCAAATGTCTGTGAGGATCGCGTCGAGTCTGGGCACAACAGTGTCCCTCTTCTTGGGAGTGGTGAAGTCGAACTTGAGCTCTTTCTTAACCAGGTGGTCGGACGAGAAGGTGAGGAGGGCAGGGTCCACCTCTACCTGGGACTCGAACTGAAGGGTGGCCTTTTGTACAGCCTTGATGTGTTTGTAGACGCCGTACATGGGTTTGAGGATGTTGGTGTCAGTACACTCGATGGAAGTGTAGAGACCGCTCTGGAGGTTTTGCTGACAAGTCGAGCTGGACTCCTCGAGAGGAAGAGGCATGTTGAGCCAAGGTAGATTGTTCATCGTTTCAGCCGGACGGTAGAAACGGTCCTCGCACCTCTTGTTGTCCTTCTCCTTGACCACTTGCATATCAGTTTCAGAGACGTGAGTCAGGGTGTAGCTGGTGGGGCACTTACCCTGGATGTCCCTCTGAGGAAAGAGAAATGAAATCGGTCAGAGCTATAATCTTGTTAGATCTTGGAGAGGAGCAATCCCTGATGTCGTTGACTGAAAAATTGGAGAATATAGCTGTAGTGAGCCTTACCTCTGTGATGGTGGCTTCCTTGTTGACCTCAGAGAAGGAGGGAAGGGTGTTCTGGAGGTAGGAGGCCACACTCATCTTGGCGTTGACGGACCACGTGTCGTCCTCGGGGTCGACGCACACGTGCTGCACTCGCCCGTCCATGATGGCCATCATGAGGGGACGCTCAGACACCTTGCCCATCTCTGGCACGGCGCTCGAGTCTTTCCCGTTCATCTGGAACTCCTTGATGGTGATGGCCACGTCGCAGGGCGTGAGCATCGACAGTTCGACCTTGGAGTTCCATTCGACCCGGGTGTTTGCGTTCTCCACATTCTCGAAACGAAGGTTGGACTCCCCATGCTGTTGGTAAACATAGGTGTGTCCAGGGGCGTAGCTGAGCTTTTGAGTGCCAGTTACCGGGCACTCTGTGGAGCAACGCACTCCTTCGTAGGAGGCTAAAAGAAAAGATAGAGAAAACTGTTAATTGAGACTACATTAAAAAGCACCCCAGACCCTTCCCTATATGAAAGAGTATGTATTCATGTAACTACGTTCATAAGCTGTTTTGTTCAGCAGCATTCAGCAGTAGTTTTGTAAGCTTACCCGCACGAGCAGCCAAGGCGAAGGAAAGGATCGTGATTAGGAACAAGCGCGCCATGGTGTCCGTCTGAAGACCCCACCAAGACTGATGCTCGCATCGCTTCGACTGGTATATATACGGCGAGTTACGAGGCGATATAACGACCTTAGCAACCACCGGACTCGAATGTATGATAAGGTGTACACTCATGATCTGGAGAATGATAAAAAAATACATCTCTGGCAATTACTGATAACATGACGTTTAGTGAGTACGTGGAGTCACGTTTAATATACCATATTATATGTTACATTACATTATATATTACATATATCATATGGTATTTATTATTTATTATATATCATATTATATATTATATGTTATATATTATATATTATATATTATATATTATATATTTTATATTATATATTATATATTATATATTGTATATTATATATTTTAGATTATACATTATATATTATATATTATATACTATATATTATATATTATATGTTATATGTTATATATTATATATTATATATTATATATAATATATTATATATTACATATTATATATTGTATATTATATGTCATATGTTATATATTATATATCATATTAAATATTATATATTATATATTATATATTATATATTATAAATATATTATATATTATATATTATATATTATATATTATATATTATATATTATATATTATATATTATGTATTATATATTATATATTATATATAATATATTACATATTACATATATATCATATATCACATATCACATATCATATATCATATATTACATATTATATATCATATATCATATATTATATATTATATATTAAATATTATATATTATATATTATATATCATATATTATGTTATATGTCATATATTATATATTATATATATATTATATATCATATATCATATATTATATATTATATTTCATATATTCATTACATATATATTGTATATTGTATATTATGTATTATTATATATTATGTATTATGTATTATATATCATATTACATATTACTTATCTTATTTGATATATGATATATCATGTATGATATATCATATATCATATATTATATGTCATATATGATATATGATATATCATATCATATATTATATGTTATATGTCATATATTATATATCATATAGTATATATTATATATTATATATGATATATGATATATTATATATATATATATTATATATCATATATTATATATCATATATTATGTATCATATATTATATATTATATACTATATATTATATATTATGTATTATATATTATGTATTATATATTATATATCATATATTATATATTATATATTATATATTATATATTGTATATTGTATATTATATATTATATCATATATATCATATATTATATATTATATGTTATATATTATATATTATATACTATTTCTATATATTATATATTACATATTATATATTATATTATATTATATATTATATATATTATATTATATATTATATATTATATATTATATATTATATACTATATATTAGATGTTATATGTTATATATTTTATATATTATATATCATATATTATATATTATATATTGTATATTATATATTATATATTATATTTTATATATTATATATTATATATTGTATATCATATATTATATATCATATATTATATATCATATATCATATATTATATATTACATATTATATATCATATATTATACATTATATATTATATATTATATTATATTATTTATTATATATTATATATCATATATTATATATTATATATTATATACTATATGTTATATATTATATTTTGTATTAAATGATATATATTGTATATTATTATATATTATATATTATATATTATACATTATATATTATATATTATATATTGTATATTACATATTATATATTATATATTATATATTATATATTATATGCTAAATATTATATATTATATACTATACATTATATATCATATATATTATAGATTATACATTATATATTTGTTGCAAGAAATGGCTGTAGATTATGTTTCATTGATTCATTGTATACTAGCGTGCCCACCCGCAGGCGCATGCATTAGCTACACAACGTCAGATCTTGGTGGTAGTAGGAAGGTTCAGTGTGGCCTCTATTGTGTGATCTGACTCGCGGTGAAGTTGGCTTGACCTGGGGTTCACCCGCCGAGGTTAGTTATTATAATTCATCACTTTTTATAAATAGAAATTATATAGAGTTGAAATAGATAGTGTCCATACTCAGTTCCGTACTGTATATTAATGTAGATAATCTGACAGATGATTATACAATAATAAATGTAAAATATATCGTTGGCAACCACCACCATTTGATTTCTAGCTGTAAAACATATTGTTGGCAACCGCCACCATTTTCTTCGTCACCTCCGCTGATGGAAAGATTAGTCACGGAGGCAACACAATAAAGACCAGAAACCACGAAGTTTATCTACAACTCCTCCAACCAGTGTAGACCAACACAAGTTTGCATTCTGGCGGCAGCGGTTACGGATTCGAACATCAACACCATATTCTTAAGAGGCTCCCAAGCGGATTCCTCTTGCTGAGAAGATACGCCAGAGATCTACACTCTGGTCGAACATAGCCACACCCACAATCTATGCTGTATCGCTAAGCATCATACTTACGAGGCAACCCTTCTTCGCTGCATCGTCCAGTCTCCATCAGCGCATCGTACCAGCCGACGAGATTCAACCTTGCCAGCAGCAACCAACGCGCTAACCTACAAACAAAGACTCGCCCTAATCACCCAAAACAGTGAGACTCATGGAATATAAATTACTCTGTGCATGTGTGTTTATTCTTTATTTTTTAATGAAGTTGTCCAAACCTCTTTCTAACACGATATACGGACCTTGTACACGCAGCCGCTCTGTTCTGAATTGCAAAACGCCAAACATGTCCTCTCTTCTGCTAACAGCTCTTCGGATAATTCACCTACCGCAGAAAACATCACGACAACACAGAATCTTATCACCGTTGTTGATGATGAGATAATACTACCTATATTAAACGGGAGGAACATTCCTGTACACAATTTCCTCTCTGAGGTTGAATTAGAAGTAACAGGTAGAAACAACACAGAAGACAAAGGTAAAATATCCATTCTAGCATCCAGAATAGACCAATATAACATATGAGCTGGTGATGTCATTCAGTTTGAACTTTTTGAGGAAACTAAGTCTTATCATGATCTCGTAGAGCACTTTAAGAAGTCCTTTGCATCATCTTGAGCCACTTGGATCCCTTCCCCTCTATACTCATTAGCTATGACATACTTAGTCCACACCACACTAAAGAAAAAGCTGTCAAAATTGCTTCCATATTTAAAAGCAAACTGAGAGAGAGCCTCAAAAACTCCGAATGGGTCTTAGACAACAAAGTTTTATTGGAACACGCAGTCTCACTTTTGGCGTAGTTTCGACTACTATCCCAATTTTATCTAGGCACACTTCTGAAAGCTGGTACTATTTCATTCACATCAGTTATCACGCTAGACGAATTCTCGAGGAAATTCTCTGACAATAACAGCATAATCACCCAGATCCAGAGCCAGTCAGTACCCATTACACCCAGCCACACAATAGCCCAAGTCACACAGTCCACACCACATAACATGAAGTCAAGACATACATCTCGCACTCGACATCGCTCATGCCAATGCTCTCCATCAAGAATACAACTGGTTTGTACACACTGTCACAAACCAGGACACCTTGGAAACACATGTTACCATAGACAACCTTCACAACCAAACCGTCACTGCGATTATCAAGGAACATGTTTCCTCACGAGTCATCGTTGTCGTGTGCTGTTAGCACAGAGGCAACACAGACCAAACTCCCCAGATTACTCTCCCGGAAGACACTCACGTAATGCATCATTATGACTAACGAACACCAAGATTCAGCGCGCATCAAGGCCAATCAGTCCATACCCTGAAGTTCCCTCGTCAACCCTACCTCTTCATACCCTCGATATCCCAGACATGTCTTCCCTTTCATAAACATTAAATGCAACTTCTAGTAACACCAAAGTGAAAATCTTTCTCTACACGGGTTCCCTAGTCAACATAATGTCAATTCAGATTTTCCATAAATTCCGCACTGCAAGAAAGCGTGTCACCATTTTGGAACCACCGACGTCAACCTTTGCAATGTAGATGGTGCACCACTCCTGACCGTCGGTAAATTCTCCCTAGACATTAGCTTCAAAGATCGGTGCCCATCTATTCCAGTTATTTCCTACGTAGCTGATATTCACTTTTCTGATGAAGCAAAGTAATAGTCATTTACTCTGCTCAAAAAGGTATAATTTATACAAACCATTTCCTCCCTGCATTACCATCAGCAACTCCTTATAACGTAAATCACATTCACGTGGCCGAGCAGGCACAGGCAGACCATGACCCCTAGTCAATTGCTTGTACTCCATCCCTTCAAATTCACTCCGCTTCAGCACACGAGGATGCACTAGCTGCTAGTACAAATTATTCCATCACCCTCATACAATAGATTTTTCAGTGTTTAACAAAGGATTACAAAAGCGGAGCATGCCGACAGGAGACCTTTTGGTTCATAACTAGGTCGGATGCGAAAAAATATATAATATTGCTCTACAATATTACTATATCCTAGTCTGTTTTCCCCAATACACTCTATTTCCCCTTCCCTTTGAGTTCCTACCCCAAAAAAAGAATTTGTTCATTACAAACTCCCACAATGAGGTTTGTAAGAACATCTTTGCCTCTGCGAGTAAGGTGGATCTCATTAGAAGCATAAAGGTCATGACGCCTGGAAAAGAGATACCAAGGATCAAGAAAGTGGTATCCCAGTTGCGTGCACAATCGTGATATCCTCTCATTGATCCCTATGGCTCTACTGTTCCAACACGTGCCAGCGTAGATCCTCGGAAGGATCCCACAGACTACGTGACGGCTCCCACGCTCCTTCATCTCCTGAAGAAGGACCTTGTAATTCCAAACAAGTTCCTCTGATCTCACCCTACCCACATCGTTACTTCCCGTATGAACAATCGTAACCGTGTTCGTCCGCCTTTGCTCCCTGATGGTCTGGGTACAATCAGCGATCCCACGGCCCGGTTGACATACAAGCTTGCAACGTCGTTTAGTCTTCCGCTGCAGGATGTCGTCATAGCCTCGCACCATGGAGTCCCCCACCAAGAACTCCTGATTTTCAGCCACCTCATCCTCCAGCAGAGCAAAACGATTGGCTAGAGCCAGCGGTTGCTCCACAGGGGACCCGCTTACCGAACGCGGGCTCGACAAACGGGACCCCACGGAGCGCCACTCGCTCACGGCAGTGTCAGAAGTAGAAGAGGTGGAACGCTCTTTGGGCTGCGGGGAAGATTCACTCTTCTCACAGAGCGCACTCTTGAGAAGACGAATTTCCTCCTCACACTTCCTGAGACGGTCCTCCAGGTTCACAGGACCTTCACAAACCATATCGCTCCTCCTTCGGCAATACAAATGGCAAAGAGAAAATATAAGACAACAAAAGAAAACAAAAGCGGTCACTAAATAAACTAAACACACGAAGCTTACTTTATACTATTACTCTTACATTTGGAGTACTGTTTTGATTCTAAATTACTAGAACACTACATTACACTTTATATCATACCTGTAACTGTATAGCGCTATCCGTATACAATTACAAAAACACAACACAATCACTAGTCACTATTTGAAGATATAAACTTCATAAGAAGTAATCAACTTAATACAAAGTTTCGCTAGCTGGTGTCTCAACAGAGGACGAGTTCTCAAGCTGAGGTCACAAAGCAGACTGACTACTCCAAACCCTCCCCAGGACTCTACCTCTTCCATATTACTGACAGCTGTGGACATGCATTCTAAACGTAACAGATGTACTTACTCCACCTGCATGTCCAAATCAGCTAAACTCAAGATTAAATACATAATAAATACCGTTGGTTTTTCATCAACTGAGGAAATTTTCTTGCCTCTCATTCAGGAATTCAACATTACATCCGCCCCAGTATCAGAAGTGTTATCTACATTCAAACACACTCACGCGGTGCTCATCAGCCTCAGACACCGGTGTACTCTCTATGCTAGGAGCTTGCCGTGTCAGTGGCATCCTTTGCCTTTCAGCCATCACCTCAACGTCAAAGAAAGGTCACACTTGCACTTGTATTGCCAATGACACTAATGCACCCCTCCATCTCACAGTTGGTACAAACATTTGCTATTTTGAAACATATCTCTCACGCATCGAAGTCATGGATGACCAATTACCTACTTCTCAAGTTTGTACTATAACTTCCGACGTGCCCATGGCATTGGAACTAATTGATGCATCACATTTCAACCCTACACGATTTCTTTGTGCACAAGCAGACTTGGTTGCACTTTGCAAAAAGTTCAGACAAACTATTGCCACTCCAGGTGAACCCCTTGGAGTTACCTCATTCAGCATCACATATCCTTTCGTGAGAACTCAAAACCACGTTACAATCCCGCATACAGAATGCCATACAGCAAACGCATAATTGTAGATAACCTTGTCCAAGACATGATTACTCAGGATATTATTGAACCGTCAATCAATAAATGGAATTTCCCTCTGTTGTCCCTAAACACGATGGTTCCTTCCGTCTAGCAGTAGACTTAAGGGAATTGAATAAGTTAACTATCCCAGATAGACATCCTATCCCTGTATTGCAAGATCTCTTACACTTCGTCGGTGAAAACGGCGTAGTTTTCACGACCTTGGACCCTATGTCGGGATATTTCCAAATTCTCCTTGCTCCAGAGCCTAGACCCCTGACGGCCTTCAATACCCGTACAAGACACTATTACTTCAAATGACTAGCCATGGGTCTCGTTTCAGCTTTTTCAGTGTTAACATGACTTATGCACACAGTGCTTGTAGGTTTCACAGGCCATTATGTGTTTATGTACCTCGATGGTCCTGAAAAAAAATATCTAATCATGTGCCATAAACCATGTGCTTCGGAATTGACTTCAACACTAGGTCGAAATATATGAAAAATCATTGCTCGTGAAGAAATTTTGTTCGGTGTGATTATTCTGTACCATCCCCGTCTACCATCGAATTACCAAACCATCGATGGGTTTTCCCTAACCACCTTGCTACTTCCTCAAGATTTTTTCTACAGCCATTCAAGCGACCAACCTGCTGAGCCGTCGCTAGGTTTCCCCTAACCACCTCGTTGTGCGTTAGATACTACTCATACCTAGCTACGGGCTTCAAAAACATATAAATGTCACACGAGACCACTAAAAAAGTAGTCTCAACTCACCTATGGTTGGAAAGGTATCCTTCCTCCCCAGGTGATCAGCAAACCTATACTCCGCCCTGACGATAAAATATATCTTGTTCTTTTGTGGTTTATTTTGACATGTAGTTGTTATTATGGTTATTACGTATCTTACATTTTGCACTCATTCATTGGTTAAGGAATGTTAATTGCTTTACATTTTCACTTGTTATTGTTTTTTGTTTATATGTGTAAGGAATAAGTTAAGAATAGTTGATATTAAACTATATTGTGTTTACTTAAGACCTTACACCATTTGTAAGGTCAGTTCTTGCCCTAGACTCTAATTCACAGTCGGTGGACCGTTGCAAGGCTCATAAATTGTTGACTCCTCTCCTCACTCAACATCTTCTATGCATATGATTTTTTTCATCGAGTTTACGTATTTAGAAGAAAAGAAAATAAGATCACAATTTTTTCGAGAATGTTTTGTATGTTTTGGACGGAATGCGAGACATATCTATCGTCTCCTAGGTCCTTGAAACTGTCCATTTTAGGTTATAAAAGAGCTAAGTGTATAAACAATGCATTTTATTTTTGTTCGTTTTTTCTGGTTGCTCGTAAGCTCTATTTGAACAGCATTTGGTATTTCCAAATGTTACATGAGAAAATATTTTTGCGAAAACATATTTGATATTATAATAATCGCGACTCGTGTCCAGAGTCGATGCGACACCTAACGTGATTAGCACGAGTCCAATTGCCAGCTGCTAAGGAAAGTGGCGGCGTCGGGTGCAAGTTCACCGTTAGGCATCATCATGTCGTCGCCTTCGAAGTTGTTCAAGGTGCCCATCAGACCTTCCAGGCGACCCAGAAGCTCAACGCTGGCATAGAGTCGGAAGGTTGGTGAGGTTTTGGACACAGACAGGTAAAGGCTTCTGGCATTTACGATGACCTCAGCGGGGCGTTGGTAAACGGTAACATATGGGTAGATAGATTGTTCCTCTTCTGTTTGCTCTTGGTCGTCCAAATAAGCCTTATACTCGCTGTCGATGACAATCTTGTGCAGCCTGTTACCGAGAGTGATTCCAAATTCATACTTATTATCTGGTAATGCTCTGACAGTAACATGGTCGTAACCATCAGTAGCCAGGATGTACTGACATGGAGTCACAGGCAGTTTGATCATTTTCCCATCGAAGGTGTAAAGACTCCCATCTCCATAATAGATTGCAGGAGAAGATGTGAGGGCGTTAAAGAACTTGTACTGAATAGGGATCACGGTTTGCATGAGGCCTACAAAATTCCTCCATACGGGAAGTCCAGAAGAGACGCTGACTCCGTAAGGCACAGTTGTTAAGGAATACACAGGGCGGTTAAGAGGAAGCACCAGATGAAGTTTTCCTTGCTTGGCATTGTAGTTCAGTTGCAAGGTGTCTTCAAGAAGCTGGTACAGGAAATGAAGTACCTCCTCTGCTTGAGGGATATTTTCCTGTAAAGAAAATCAAAAGAGAAATGAGCCAAAGCAAACTTACTTTCATGTCTAATCTTTTCGTGAGAGAATATACAGAGCAAAACAGCACTTACAAATCCAAAGCTGTGAAGGAACCAGTCGACAGTCTGACGGATGAATGGTCTCCTCATGATTTGCCGATATATGATATGGGCATCCTTCCTGACGTCTTCAATGATGTGTCTTGTGACGTAAGTCAGAGCTTCCCATTGTTCAGGGAAGTTTTCTTTAAGCATGCCAATCATCTCAACTGGGTTTAATCTGTGTTCCATTGTAGTCCAGATATCGATAATTGCTTGATATTCCTGAGGATGTGTCTCCTGCAGCCTAAGTAGTATTCCCTCAATTTTCTCCCAGAAGCGAGTCTCCTTGAGGGCACGCACGATTTCCTCTGGAGTGAATTGGTTCATCTCGTACAATTCTCTCAAGCGAAGCAGGACTGGGGAAATAAAAATAACAGTGATTATAAAGAAACTTCCTTAAATCAACTATCTTATCTAGGGTGTAGCAACGGATGGGAATTACCTAATGGAACTTAAACTTACCCGTCCTTATTTCCATCAGACTTTCCATGATCTCGGATTCGTAAGCTTTTGTGATTTTCGACATGAGATCCACATATTCGCTGTAGATGTTGACTACAGATTCATCAAGATAATGGTAAACTTCCCTAAACATAGATACAAGCGTTTGAACTTCGCTTATAACAACTTGGAAGATGTGAACAAGGTCGGGGATCAGACCGTCCGTGCGAAGGTCTTCGTAGATATGTGCGAATTCGCTAAGGAAATACTGGAAGACCTTGTCCGCCTCAATGACGGGCAGTTCGGCACTCTGGCTTGCCGCATCAGCTTGCAACTGCTGGTAGGTGGATTCCCACCATCCTAGGAAAGTGTTTACTTGAGATCTGATGATTTCCAGGATTTCATTCTGTAATTAGATAGAAATATTAAATGAAAAGGAATGTTTCTTTGGTGGATTTTCAAACAATGAACTTCTATTTCACTGCAAATACGAACCATGTTTTCTTGGACTTCTTCATGATGATAGTGACCTTCCAAATCAAGAGTAACGGGTGAAGTGAGCTCGGCCCTAATTCCAGCGACATCGGCAAATCTCATCAGTGGGTTCTCCCATGGCTTTTCAACACGAATGTCAAGTTCAACCTTGCCAGGGCTCTTCCAGCCAGCGTTCAAATGATATTTCTTGTTTTGTTCTTCACCAACCTTGAAGGTTACAGCTTCCACGTGAGCAGGATAGCAGAAGTGACTCTTAGTTTCGTACTCCTGAGCCTGTAAACTCCAGTGGGTATTCAGATTAAAACCGTGGCAGTGAATTGTCTGCTCAGGTCGCAAGATGTTGGAGATTTCCATATCAATGGATGGTGTCCTCAACTTTGCCGAAAGAACAGCTTCCTCTGGCATGGTTCTTTGATATTTGAGAGCAATCATTTTCTCAGGAACCGAAGGATCGTACAGGTAGTGCAATTCGATGCCCTTTGTTGATTTTGTCCATGCGGTATCCAATATCACCCTCGGGTCATACAGGAGAGCCTGATTTAATTGGAAATACAAAACATCATTAGATATGACATAAATACTCTCGAATAGAAAGAATATAACAAATCCTGGAGTTGACTTTGTCATGAAAAATTGACACATGTTGAAGGTTACTTCAAAAGAAATCTACGTGTTGTCTTTGCCTAAAAAGGCTTACCTTTGTTGACATAGTCACGTCCGTCCTGTAGCTTCCTTCTGCCTTCTTCATGCCTTGAAGTGTCAGGACCACCATGTCTTCATGGGACTGGAATATATCCAGTTCCAGAGAGCCAACTACAGTTAGTGGTGAGAATCCATACTCTGCTGAAATGATGATGTCCTTAGATAGGGTAGGGTAGCTGATTTTACCTTCAATACGAGTTCCCTGAGTGCCTTTCACCTCCTGGCTAATCATATTACCGGAAACCTCGATTTTGTCTTCACTTTTATCCTTGTTGGTCCAAACCTCAACTGAAGGCTTTGACGAATCCAAACTACTTACAGCCTCCAAAGTACGAGAAGGTGTCTCGACACGCACGTTCCACAAAAGAGGTTCTGGGTGATTAACCCTGATGTTGAAATAGGTTTCGTCGTTCTTGGTCATTTCAAGATGCATGGATCCGTCATCATTCTTCGCAGAACTGGCCTTGAAGGTACTGATGGCTTCGAAGGGCAGGACAGCCTCAATGGTGATCGTTCCAGACTTCACCCAGCTCTCTTCGTCAGACGTCCGTGTACCGTGTGACTCGATGCTTGTTTGCTTGTCTGCATGATTGAAGGCGATCTTAGCCTCGTAAGAGTTTTCCATGAGATTACCGAAGATATCAAGCAACATTGCCTCGGTCAATTTGTTCTGGGAGATCTCAGTCTGTCAATAGAAAATAAAGAAATAAATCGTTAACCATTGTTTAGACAAGAAGAAATAAACACATATCTCAGATAGTACGAGACACGAAATCCTTCTTACCTTGAATGACACTTCCCTTGCCTCTGGAGTCAGTTTATGATAGGCATGGATCTGGGAAACGACTTCTTCAATTTGAGGAGATTTAAGAGTCACCATGGCATCTAATTTATAGTTGAGAGGTTCGGGTAAGTTTTCAAAAACATAATCCCATTTCCACTCGTAGTTACTTTCATCAGGAGTTTTAAAATAGATTAGACCATTCATAGAAGACTTTTCATAAGCAAGGGTATTCTTGTTTAGGGAAGTTTGGAAAGTGAAAGTTCTCTGGTCAGGTGTGGTCCAGATCAAACTAACTTCGTTGTGACCCTCAAACATACGAAGAGGTGAAGCTAGCTGAACTTGCAGGTTGTACTGATGAGCTTCTCCCATCAAAACCAAGTTACCACTATAAAAAGATAAATGAAAAAAATGTGAAACATATAACAGAAAATGTATAATGTATATATTCTTATTTATCTTTTATTTGATTGATTTATTTATCTATTTATTGATTTATCTATATACTTATTCATTTATATATTTCTTTATTTATTTTGACTTACTGCATATTGAAGAGTCCATCCTCTGCGAGATCGTAGTTACTTTCAGTACCAATCATTTTTGAAGTATCACCTTCAGCGTCGAAGAAGACCTCAGCCTTGATAGTTTTAGTGGTAAAATCTCGATCGTAAACGCCCTTAATCCTGCGTTGGTACTCTTCTTGAGGGAAGAGAAGACTGTTAAAGTTGATGTGGAGTGCTTCCTTGGAAAGATGGAAATCTGCCTTGGTATCTGTAAGTTTGAGGAAGGCAAAGCTGGTCTTGATATCACTCTCTTCTTCAGAGATGATTGTTCTGTCGATCATAGAGTTGAGGAGAATACCGGTGGAGTCACTTAATTGAAGAAGGACTCTTTTCTTTTTGGGCGAAGTTTCTATAGCAGTTGTCAATCTATGTGGTCCTTCGCTGAATCCTAAGATCTCAAGATCCATCTCCTGGAGCCATTTCTTCTTAAGCTCCAGTGTGACAGGACCTTTAGCCTCGTATGTCATTTGCTCATTGTACACAGCAGTGCCTGTGAGATCATACTTGGACTCTTCGACCTCGTCGATATGAACCACGATGTCCAGTCGCTCCATAAGCTTGGGTGCCTGCAACTGAAAGGAGAGGAGTATAAGCGCAGTTATTAGTACTATGAGTAAGAATGTTTGCTTATCCACTGAATTCTAAAGGATTGACATTATATGAGTAGCTAATACGCTCATCAACAAACCTTAGAAAGGCTAGATTATCTATTGGAAAACTATTAGTTTGAAAATAAGGAGGGCTTACCTCCAGTTTATTTTCGAAAGACAGCTTCCCTTCCTCCTTTCGCGTGATTGACAGCAATGCATGGGCGATCTTTTCCTCAGTCTTCCTGTTTTCAAGTTCCCAAGAGGTTTCCAATAGCATGCCGTCATAATGCAGCTTGTTAAGGGACTTCAGGTCAATGTCTCCCACGATGGCTAAGGACAGATGTTACAAAATAAGTTGCCACAGTGTGTATCAATTAAACTATCAATTCCATTTCAAATGGATGTCCGTAGGCTTGGTAATCTTACCTGTTGTTTCCACATCAACGTTCAAGTTGGCGGGGAAGATGCCGTTCTTCTTAGCGAGGGACTCGATGTCAAAGTAAACATGCTCTCCCTTCATCAAGCTGAATTTAGCGGACCATTCTGCACTGTCTTCGGCCTCTGCTGTGGGTGCGATATGTTGGTGGAGTTTCCAATCGATAATTTCGACATTGACGTTCCACTTACGCAGCTTGTCGATAAGTGGGAAGTAAATGCGGGGCGTGGAGTGGAAATCAAATCCGGCTGTAAAATGAACCACTTGTTTTAAGATTACCGCAAAAAAGCTTTGTCATTTTACTACACCTATAAAACAGAAATTTTCCTCAGTTATAAAATTTAATACTTACCTTCAACGTCCAATACGATGAAGTTCCTCAGTGTGTTATGAGATCTAACTACTACATCAATGCCGGTGTTACCCTCATGCATCTCAGTAAGGACAGAGGCCTCAAACATTTGAGACTCGGCAGGGAATTCCCAGCTTGGGCTGAAGTAAATGTTGAAGTCAAACTTCCTGTGAGGATCTTCTGTTTTCAGCATCGTATCTGTTTTGAAAGCATAGGTGTAGTCGCCGGATGCATGCATGATCTTATACTTCCAGAACATTTCCAGAGCCTTCTTGTCAGCATCGGTGGTAAGAGTAGTCTGAGTAGCATACTCCAAGAAAGAGGAGCTGATGGATGTGAAGAGAGTTTGGGTGTTTTCTTTCCTGTCGTAGGAGATCTTGGCAGATGCACCGCGAGGAGCACTGGATCCAGGAGTGTCAATGGTGAAGTCGATGACTTTGTTGTCGGGTTCATTGGTCAATAAGGCTGCCAGTCTATAGCCTTCCATGGAAGCCTCGGTTTTTTCTGCAGTCAGGCTGATCTCAATTGGGTGACCAAATGGTACAGAGGTGCTGCTGATGATGTTGGGCAAGTTGAGTTTATAACAGAAGCGAAGACCCAGGTGGCTATCAAAGAAGTCGGTGCACTCGTCCTTCTCTACCAAACGAGCGTCGACAATGCCTTCAGGGATGATTTTGTGTTCTGGGTTTTCGTTCAGTATTTCAATCTCTTCGTTGACCATATAAGTTTCGCTTTTGAATGAAATAAGATCCCATTTTTCTGGTATACTCCATTTGATATTCAATCCACCAGTTAAATCAATGTCAAGCTTTCCACCGTTTGAAATGTGAAGATTGTTCTTAACCTTAACGCCATGCTTGAGTACAGACTTAAAACCAACGAAACCGGCCAGTTCAACAGATAGGCTAGGCATCAGTTTCAAGGAAGCGTGTGGGTTCTCACCGGATAAGATTTGTCTGATGTCCACGTCGGAATCCACATCAAGACCAAGAACTACAGCACCACATAGATCAGCATGAAGTGGTATTCCTTGCATAGTGGGAATTGTGTATTCCAAGCAGATGGGAAGAGTCCTGGCAGTATTTATGAGGTATTTGGACATAGATTCCATGTTGTGGTCCATGTAAGCGAAGAAATCACCGATGATTTGGTCCACGTCGATATTCTTAAGGTCAGATGTGAGAGAAGCGAAAGAGATCTCCTGCCCGAAAAGACGAAGAGCTAGATCAATCATAGGTTGTTTTTCCTGGTGGTTACGAGAACGCACTTTGGAGTCAACGAAGTCTTCGGCAACCTGGAATTCTACATTTCTCTTGGCTCTAAGTGAGCTGGCCAAATGCTCGACAACCTTGGATCCCTTATCTTGACCAAAGGCGGCGATGTCCATGATCACCTTGTTCCAAGGAGTAGACATCAGATATCCTCTAGGACCAAAGACTTCTTCCAGAAGTGAGTTGAAGCCATCTAGCCTCAAGCCTACTTCAGCCAAGTTCATCATGTTTCCAAAGATATCAGCAGTTACGTTGAAGTTGACAGATCGTGGAAGAGTAGACCTGCGGGAATAGATGAGATTGGAATCGACTTCAGCTCCCAAACCGATAGTGCGGAAGAAATGGGAGATTTCTGTATTTCTGGAGAACTTTCTGATGTCTTCACTGTAGTCAGCAGGAAGAACAATGTTGGAGAGGAGGTAACGGAGGTGCTCCTTGTGTGGTGAATCAGTCTCCTGAAGGTTAGTCAGATGAGTAAGTACCAAGCTGCGTACTGCAACGAAATATAGAATAGGTCTGTAATTTTATACAGAATGAATAAGGATATGGCACAAATAAAACCACACGCACGCTTATACACACTCGCATATTCTATCAATATAAATACGTACATAATCGTACATACATACATAAATACGTACATGTATATATACATATATACATGTGCACACACGTACATAGGGAAATTCATAAAGTATATGTCCATCCATACCCAGGAAGCAATCAAAAAGGGGGCAAACCACGGTATTCACGGGTTCGACTTTATACATAATGATAATGAGTTTGTGGGGATTGACCACATTCTGGGAGTGGATCAATGCACAGGGAGATGAAACAAAAATGATGGGAGAGAAGACTGTATTAATCAATTCATTAGCCCAGTTCTCTTTTGCAGAAAACCCAATGCCCCTTGGAAACCGAATTTCGTCGCAGGTTCCTCCCATGCCTCACTTAGTGAAAACATTTTGTGGAGTTATCTGGAGAAAATCTAAAAAAAGTGTAAGATGATATGTTGAGTTTTCTGTGTGATGATGGTACCTAGGGCACTTGGCGTCTATTGCCAGACAAATTCTACACTGGTACTGTTTTAGTGCCGAGTGATTAACTGAGCGTAGGTGTACTAGTGCAATGCTTGTGTGTTTTGAGAGGGATTTCACTTGTAGGTTGATATCTGGGGTTTTCAGTCAAGTATTGAATTTGTTGATCAAATTAGGGGTGTTCATTTTGTGATCATTGTAAAAAATATACAGAAAAACATAGAAAAAACATTAAAAAGGGATAAAAAGAGGGTAAGATGCTGCTTTGGAAGGATGAAATCAACTATCCTCCATTAATTTGGGCTAAATCAAGGCAGCTCTCCATGATAAGGGGGAACTATGGGTCCTTGGGCAAAGGTGGAATAGCACAACAAATAGAGAGACGTGATGGCCTGGTAAACAAGCACGTTGGCCAAAGTAAAGGCTACAGCGGCACGCACAAGCCTCTTGGCATATACTTCTCATCTTATTTACTTCCTATATGCATAGAAGGAGAGGAGGGGTTATTGAATAAAGAAATTATTATAGAAAGCTATAACGCGCACGTTGTACTTACTCTGGATATTTGTCTCCTCCCTTGCAAAGTCAATGATGCGCTTTACTTCCGCCATATCTTCGACACATCTAGCGCCATTCAGGTAAGCGGTTGCTCGGATTTCGGTCTCTTCCTTCATGTCATAGTAATGGTTTAACATCTCATGTGGATTCTGGAATAAAAGAAATGGAAAAGTGAGTACGCACTCTCCTACTTTGTGTTCAGATTGAAAACAAAAACGGATATGGTGTAAAGGAGCTATTGTACTGGAACTCACCCACAAGTTGCAGGGCACTTTCCTAAAGGCTTGGGCGGCTGCCACGCGAACGGAAGTTTCCACGTTGATGTCATGGTAGCACTGCTTGACTGTGGCAGCTACAGCTTCAGGGAAGTAGCCAACATTGCCAAGACCCTTGAGGAGAAGTTTGGCGTGCTCGCGCTCCTCAGGTGTGGCTCCGTGGCATGTCTCGGCAAGCTTACTGGTGGCTAGCATGATGATCTCATCGACAAGCCCTTCCTCTCTGTACCTAGGGTGTTGGCGGATGTAGGTACTGACCATGGAAGCAGCTGCCAAAAGGACGGTCTTGGGGGGATGGTCCATCGTGACTAGAGGGGCCAGTGACTTGATGGCGAGGGCATTGGGACGGGCCATCACGTGCAGGGCTGTGGCATAGAGGGCAGTTCTTCCTGGGGAGGCCACTCCTTGCGAAATCTCTTCCATCATAACGGGAACGGCTCCAGACTCACCGAGGAAGGCGATGGCGTCGAGGTACATCTGTTCGATCTTGTGCCAGTTGGGGCAGTAGGCGCCAGCACGAATATTTTCGAGGATTGCCTTGACGTGAGAATCGGGAGCGTGGCGGAGCAGATTCATTCCATGGTAGACAAGGGCGGCTGTCTCGGGCTCGACAGTGTTTTCGACCTTGGCGCAAATGTCTGTGAGGATCGCGTCGAGTCTGGGCACAACAGTGTCCCTCTTCTTGGGAGTGGTGAAGTCGAACTTGAGCTCTTTCTTGACCAAGTGGTCGGACGAGAAGGTGAGGAGGGCAGGGTCCATCTCTACCTGGGACTCGAACTGAAGGGTGGCCTTTTGTACAGCCTTGATGTGTTTGTAGACGCCGTACATGGGTTTGAGGATGTTGGTGTCAGTACACTCGATGGAAGTGTAGAGACCACTCTGGATGTTTTGCTGACAAGTCGAGCTGGACTCCTCGAGAGGAAGAGGCATGTTGAGCAAAGGTAGGATGTTCATCGTTTCAGACGGACGGTAGAAACGGTCCTCGCACCTCTTGTTGTCCTTCTCCTTGACCACTTGCATATCAGTTTCGGAGACGGGAGTCAGGGTGTAGCTGGTGGGGCACTTACCCTGGATGTCTCTCTGAGGAAAGAGGAATGAGATCGGTCAGAGCTACCAACATATTAGATCTGCGAGAGGAGCAATTACCGATGTCGTTGAATAAAAAGAAAATAGAGAGTAGAGCTGTAGTGAGCCTTACCTCTGTGATGGTGGTTTCTTTGTTGACCTCAGAGAAGGAGGGAAGAGTGTTCTGGAGGTAGGAGGCCACACCCATCTTGGCATTGACGGACCACGTGTCGTCCTCGGGGTCGACGCACACGTGCTGCACTCGCCCGTCCATGATGGCCATCATGAGGGGACGCTCAGACACCTTGCCCATCTCTGGAACGACGCTCGCGTCCTTTCCGTTCATCTGGAACTCCTTGATGGTGATGGCCACGTCGCAGGGCGTGAGCATCGACAGTTCGACCTTGGAGTTCCATTCGACCCGGGTGTTTGCGTTCTCCACATTCTCGAAATGAAGGTTGGACTCCCCATGCTGTTGGTAAACATAGGTGTGTCCAGGGGCGTAGCTGAGCTTGGGGCTTCCAGTTACCGGGCACTCTGTGGAACACCGCACTCCGTCGTAGGAATCTGTGTGAATTGAAAAGGAACAATTGTGTTTCTGTACATTCTAGTCACAAGATTAAACTGCGCCAACCTTTTCGAATACATGAATGAAAATATCGGCACAACATGCATTCGAAGTGTGTGGTTTATAAGCAAAATCTATACTGTTATTGACGAAATAGAAAAAAAATCTTCAGGATAGCCAAAAGAACTTACAAACATGAGCAATTAAGGCAAAGCAAAGGGTCGCGAGGAGAAAGAGTGATCGCGCCATGGTGTCTGTCTGAAGACCGCACCACGACTGCTGTTGTGGACTTCATTGCAAGTATTTATACCTCTCTCATCGTCTCCAAGAGTTACTATGTGGAACAAGGACCTTGGCAACCGATATGGGTAACCATATGATAAAGGTCCTTATTCTGATAGAGGGCAATGATAAGTGACTATCATGATATACATTATGTATGCTATACATTATGAGCTATATGTCATTTATTATATATTATACATTATACATTCTGCATTGTACATTGTACATTGTGCATGATATATTATATATAATATATCATATATTATATATTATATGGTATATGGTATATGATATATCATATACATGATATATATGATATATAATATATAATGTATTATATATTATACATTATATGTTATATATTATATGTTATATGTTATATGTTATATATTATATATTATATATTATATATTATATATTATATATTATATATTTTATTATATATTATATATTATATCTTATATATTATATATTATATATTATATATTATATATTATATATTATATATCATATATTATATATTATATATTATATATTATATATTATATGTTATATACTATATATTATATATCATATATTATATATTATATATTATCGGCACAATCACCACTTCATACAACCTCCTCTTTGCATCCATTCCCAAATGTCTATTTCTCTTGACACTTATTAGTCCCTCAAGGCGTTTACTTGCTTCTCTCAATCTACAACTTATCTCCTACTCCATTCCTCCCTTTCCTTCCACATGCGATCCCAAATTCTTAAAGCTATCCACTTACTCCAACATCTCTCATTTTAGACTTACTTCCAACTCACTGCCATCCTCTAGTACATCTAGTACTTTTACCCACACTCACCTTCAACTTTCTCCTATCGCATACCTTTCCAAACTCAGTCACTAACTCCCTTAATATCTCCTGTGATCCTGTTACAAGCGCATTGTCGTCAGCAAACAACAACTGGCTCACCCCCCCACTTTACTCCATTTTTAAACAGTCTCCCGTCGCCTGTTCATTACCCTTGCATTTACTTCCTGCACCACCCCATCCATGTACATATTGAACAGCCATGGTGACACGACACACCCCTGACACAACCCCACCTTTACCTCAAACTACTTGCTCTTTCCATTTCCCATTCTAACACAGGGTCTAGCACTCTTGTATCTCTTGATTCAAATTCTCGCGCGCAGCATCGAATGCCTAATGTACGATGCATTACACTGCTCGCGTTATAAGATATAAAGTTACTATTGTATTACTCGTTCTCTTTCACTCTAAGTAATAATAAACACAGAAAACATAATGAAACCAGTTAACAGAATGAGGGAGTAACTCACTACAACTACAAAATAAATATAACCAACACGCCGACGCAGGCATCCTCGTATACACACTCGTGCCTCGTGACGTCGACTTGGGCGTCATCGTATCGAAGAGGCTAAGTTGCATCTTTCCCAAGCTAAATGCTTTTTAAACTTTTCTTCTTAACCTAACATCCAAGACTTGCTGATTGTTTCATTTGCCATGGCTTGAGACTTTAATTTCTTTTTCACTGGACATATGCCATCTCTCTTGTGTTTACCTAACCCAAGCATGTCATCAATCTGGTCCATCTAATCCGAGTCATTTCCCAGGAGCATAGAGGTAATTCCCATAGCCTTTTGCATTTCATGTTCCTGGCATACCTCCCATGAAGCATTGTGGTCATCGAGCACTGTAGAAGTTCTGCTCCAAATTTGTGACACAGGTGTGCACTGTCCCAAGAACTAATAGACAACTAAGGTCAGAAATGGATAGATGTAGAACTCGAAGGACCGAGTGGTTCAAGAAGTTACACGTGACTGTCCCTCCGAGCAGCCAGCTTTCCCTGGCTGGTGTTCGGGTGACAGTTACTGAGCCACCAATAGATGAAACTCTCTACCCTCTCTGAGTGAAGAAAAATGGAGGAAAGTGTTGACGAATGACCTTTTTTTTTCTACACTAGTAGCAATGCTTGTGTGAGAGTCCGGAATGAAGAGAGTGATTGAATAGCCTGAGGTGAATGTGGGCCGCCAATGTTCTGTAGTGTTGCCGTGGCTGTTCAGCGGGTATATGGATAGGGTGGTGAGGGAGATAAACACTAAAGCGGTATGCAAGGGTTCTGAGTTGGCATAAAGGTGTACCGTATTGCATCAAATCCATAAAGGATTTGATGCAAGACAGTACATACCGTGTTCACATGTGCGCCCTCGGTGGAACGACAGGCCGTGAACTAAGTCGTTCCAATTTGAAGGGTCGTCGTGACACGATCGTACGGCCTTCGTCTTATAATAAGCAAGACGCTCCGGCGAGGGTTCGAATCCCAGTAGGAGAGTATATTTCCAAATGTCATAATGACACAAAACGTATGCATACATACATGCACACACACACATACACACACACACACACACACACACACACACACACACACACACACACACACACACACACACACACACACACACACACACACACACACACACACACACACACACACAACTCGTGGCGCAGTTGGTATAGTTCCCGGCTGCCACTACGGAGGTCCGGGTTCGAATCCCGCCCAGGGCTGAAATTATTTCAGTATCGCTGCGCTTCGAGTCGTTACTCCAACTTTCGTGGGCGGGGAGATGTGTGTGTGTGTGTGTGTGTGTGTGTGTGTGTGTGTGTGTGTGTGTGTGTGTGTGTGTGTGTGTAAAGTCACAGCATTACCCATAGATCGGTCATACGAGCTCTGAGCTCTCTTCCGGGAGGGAAATAGCTGTCGATCACGATTCCGGCACTTGACCCAAAGACAAAGATGAATACACACACACACACACACACACACACACATAACCTAACCTAACCTGGCGGCTTTCAGCAACTGGCAGAGTTTTGCTCTACCAGGGGTTTATATGATATGAAATAGCATACTAATATAATAGAGAATGGATAGGGTTATGGATCAAATATAAGTCTGAAGTGTGCATTTTGTCTGCAGACTTTTAAACAACATTAAGGAAACCTTTTCCCTGAGAGGTATGGCAGTGACATTGTGAAAATATATCTGTTATACTTCTTCCATTATCTGGTGACCCACAAGCTGCCAGCTCCCCTACTCGCCGCCGTAGCAATGCTGAGAGGGCTACAAGTGTATCCATCCAACACTACTAGAATTTTCTTCCTCTTCCCTATAAGTATAGACGTAATGGACTTATTGTGAGAAGACACAATGTTGTGAGTGCCCGACTCAGGCTCGGCTACAGACCATTGTGGCAAGTGGGTGAGACCGAAGGTGTACCGAGGTACTCATCGTGCAGGCTGTGCGACACCCCTAATGCCAACAGTCTAGAGCACTACTGCATTGATTGCCCCACGATAGCCTCTTTAATACCTCATCGACAATCAGTACTTGATGTCTGTAAATATTTGCTTGAAGGTGATAAATTAGAATTAATCCTATTGCAACACCCTCACTTTGGTGGATGTTAAAGTATACATAAATAAATCAGTCATGATTCGGAAATGTTTTAAGTATCACTAATAATCTGTATATAGTTATCTTTTGCACTAGGTTTGTTGTTCCCTGAACATAATAACAAGGAATGTCTGTAGTATGGATCTGTCAGCTGCTACAAATGGATGGTACGATAAGCCGCCACTTCCCTACACGTCACCGTGGTAATGCTGAGAGGACTTCAAGTGTAACCATCCAACACCACAAGAATGTCCTTCCACTTCCACATGCATACAAACGCAGCGAACATCTGGTGAGACGACACAGTGTTATACGTGCCCGACGCAAACCCGACTACCGCACGATGTAGACGGGTGAGACCAGAAAGGTGCCGAGGTACACATCGTGCAGGCTGCGCTACACCCCATATGCCAATAACCTTGATACCCCATCGACGATTACTTATTATTATATGTAAATATTTGCCAGAAGGTGATCACTGTATATATTTTTGTATCACCCGCACTAATGGGTGATAAACTACAAATAATTCCTTCAGTTATGATTCGAGAGTGTCCTGTGTGTCACTAGTACTCTGTACATAGCTACACTTTTGTACTAGGTTTGACGCTCCTTGAGCGTAATAAATTGATTAAAACAAAACAAATCTGGTGACCCATAGGATGTGGCCGGCAAAACCAGCAGCGTAGCCACGTCTAAACCATCTCCAAAGAAAATGGGGGAAACACCGTTGTCTTTATGTTTGCATGTATGACCGGTATAATTGAATATTGAATAGACTGCAAGCGGCCCAAAGACCCGCACTCAACTTCTCCATGTAATTAATACATCACACACACACACACCCCAACTTCACGGAAATTCCTGGGGCGGGATCATGGGAAACGTCGCCTGACCTGAGATGCCACATCGTTTAACAAGTCTCTTCTTTTCTTTACATGTATAATAATTACTCATATCACCTACCATTTAATGAAAAAAGCAATATGCATTTAGAATAGTCCATCTTAACATAATCGGGGTAGTGGATACCTTCCGGTATATTCTGAATGTTTTGATTCAGTACATGACAACACGGCAGACAACACCTTGTAGGTCACGAGATAATGGAAATAGTATTTTGGTCCTGAAAAAAATATCTAATCATGTGCCATAAACCACGTGCTTCGGAATTGACTTCAACACTAGGTCGGAATATATGAAAAATCATTGCTCGTGAAGAAATTTTGTTCGGTGTAATTATTCTTTACCATTCCCGTCTACCATCGAATTGCCAAACCATCGATGGTTTTTCCCTAACCACCTAGCTGCTTCCTTAAGAATTTTTCTACAGCCATTCAAGCGACCAACCTGCTGAGCCGTCACTAGGTTTCCCCTAATCACCTCATTGTGCGTTAGATACTACTCATACCTAGCTACGGGCTTCAAAAACATATAAATGTCACACGAGACCAGTGAAAAAGCAGTCTCGACTCACCTATGGTTGGAAAGGTATCCTTCCTCCCCAGGTGATCAGCAAACCTTTACTCCGCCCTGACGATAAAATATATCTTGTTCTTTTGTGGTTTATTTTGACATGTAGTTGTTATTATGGTTATTACGTATCTTACATTTTGCACTCGTTCATTGATTAAGGAATATTAATTGGTTTACATTTTCACTTGTTATTGTTTTTTGTTTATATGTGTAAGGAATAAGTTAAGAATAGTTGATATTAAACTATATTGTGTTTACTTAAGACCTTACACCATTTGTAAGGTCAGCTCTTGCCCTAGACTCTAATTCACAGTCGGTGGACCGTTGCAAGACTCATAAATTGTTGACTCCTCTCCTCACTCAACATCTTCTATGCATATGATTTTTTTTCATCGAGTTTACGTATTTAGAAGAAAAGAAAATAAGATCACAATTTTTTCGAGAATGTTTTGTATGTTTTGGACGGAATGCGAGACATATCTATCGTCTCCTAGGTCCTTGAAACTGTCCATCTTAGGTTATAAAAGAGCTAAGTGTATAAACAATGCATTTTATTTTTGTTCGTTTTTTCTGGTTGCTCGTATGCTCTATTTGAACAGCATTTGGTATTTCCAAATGTTACATGAGAAAATATTTTTGCGAAAACATGATATTTGATATTATAATAATCGCGACTCGTGTCCAGAGTCGATGCGACACCTAACGTGATTAGCACGAGTCCAATTGCCAGCTACTAAGGAAAGTGGCGGCGTCGGGTGCAAGTTCACCGTTGGGCATCATCATGTCGTCGCCTTCGAAGTTGTTCAAGGTGCCCATCAGACCTTCCAGGCGACCCAGAAGCTCAACGCTGGCATAGAGTCGGAAGGTTGGTGAGGTTTTGGACACAGACAGGTAAAGGCTTCTGGCATTTACGATGACCTCAGCGGGGCGTTGGTAAACGGTAACATATGGGTAGATAGATTGTTCCTCTTCTGTTTGCTCTTGGTCGTCCAAATAAGCCTTGTACTCGCTGTCGATGACAATCTTGTGCAGCCTGTTACCGAGAGTGATTCCAAATTCATACTTATTATCTGGTAATGCTCTGACAGTGACATGGTCGTAACCGTCAGTAGCCAGGATGTACTGGCATGGAGTCACGGGCAGTTTGATCATTTTCCCATCGAAGGTGTAGAGACTCCCGTCTCCATAATAGATTGCAGGAGAAGATGTGAGGGCGTTAAAGAACTTGTACTGAATAGGGATCACGGTTTGCATGAGGCCTACAAAATTCCTCCATACGGGAAGTCCAGAAGAGACGCTGACTCCGTAAGGCACAGTTGTTAAGGAATACACAGGGCGGTTAAGAGGAAGCACCAGATGAAGTTTTCCTTGCTTGGCATTGTAGTTCAGTTGTAAGGTGTCTTCAAGAAGCTGGTACAGGAAATGAAGTACCTCCTCTGCTTGAGGGATATTTTCCTGTAAAGAAAATCAAAAGAGAAATGAGCCAAAGCAAACTTACTTTCATGTCTAATCTTTTCGTGAGAGAATATACAGAGCAAAACAGCACTTACAAATCCAAAGCTGTGAAGGAACCAGTCGACAGTCTGACGGATGAATGGTCTCCTCATGATTTGCCGATATATGATATGGGCATCCTTCCTGACGTCTTCAACGATGTGTCTTGTGACGTAAGTCAGAGCTTCCCATTGTTCAGGGAAGTTTTCTTTAAGCATTCCAATCATCTCAACTGGGTTTAATCTGTGTTCCATTGTAGTCCAGATATCGATAATTGCTTGATATTCCTGAGGATGTGTCTCCTGCAGCCTAAGTAGTATTCCCTCAATTTTCTCCCAGAAGCGAGTCTCCTTGAGGGCACGCACGATTTCCTCTGGAGTGAATTGGTTCATCTCGTACAATTCTCTCAAGCGAAGCAGGACTGGGGAAATAAAAATAACAGTGATTATAACGAAACTTCCTACAATCAACTATCTTATCTGGGGTGTAGCAAAGGATGGGAATTACCTAATGGAACTTAAACTTACCCGTCCTTATTTCCATCAGACTTTCCATGATCTCGGATTCGTAAGCTTTTGTGATTTTCGACATGAGATCCACATATTCGCTGTAGATGTTGACTACAGATTCATCAAGATAATGGTAAACTTCCCTAAACATAGATACAAGCGTTTGAACTTCGCTTATAGCAACTTGGAAGATGTGAACAAGGTCGGGGATCAGACCGTCAGTGCGAAGGTCTTCGTAGATATGTGCGAATTCGCTAAGGAAATACTGGAAGACCTTGTCCGCCTCAATGACGGGCAGTTCGGCACTCTGGCTTGCCGCATCAGCTTGCAACTGCTGGTAGGTGGATTCCCACCATCCTAGGAAGGTGTTTACTTGAGATCTGATGATTTCCAGGATTTCATTCTGTAATTAGATAGAAATATTAAATGAAAAGGAATGTTTCTTTGGTGGATTTTCAAACAATGAACTTCTATTTCACTGCAAATACGAACCATGTTTTCTTGGACTTCTTCATGATGATAGTGACCTTCCAAATCAAGAGTAACGGGGGAAGTGAGCTCGGCCCTAATTCCAGCGACATCGGCAAATCTCATCAGAGGGTTCTCCCATGGCTTTTCAACACGAATGTCAAGTTCAACCTTACCAGGGCTCTTCCAGCCAGCGTTCAAATGATATTTCTTGTTTTGTTCTTCACCAACCTTGAAGGTTACAGCTTCCACGTGAGCAGGATAGCAGAAGTGACTCTTAGTTTCGTACTCCTGAGCCTGTAAACTCCAGTGGGTATTCAGATTAAAACCGTGGCAGTGAATTGTCTGCTCAGGTCGCAAGATGTTGGAGATTTCCATATCAATGGATGGTGTCCTCAACTTTGCCGAAAGAACAGCTTCCTCTGGCATGGTTCTTTGATATTTGAGAGCAATCATTTTCTCAGGAACCGAAGGATCGTACAGGTAGTGCAATTCGATGCCCTTTGTTGATTTTGTCCATGCGGTATCCAATATTACCCTCGGGTCATACAGGAGAGCCTGATTTAATTGGAAATACAAAACATCATTAGATATGACATAAATACTCTTGAATAGAAAGAATATAACAAACCCTGGAGTTGACTTTGTCGTGAAAAATTGACCCATGTTGAAGGTTACTTAAAAAAAATCTACGTGTTGTCTTTGCCTAAAAAGGTTTACCTTTGTTGACATGGTCACGTCCGTCCTGTAGCTTCCTTCTGCCTTCTTCATGCCTTGAAGTGTCAGGACCACCATGTCTTCATGGGACTGGAATATATCTAGTTCCAGAGAGCCAACTACAGTTAGTGGTGAGAATCCATACTCTGCTGAAATCATGATGTCCTTAGATAGGGTAGGGTAGCTGATTTTACCTTCAATACGAGTTCCCTGAGTGCCTTTCACCTCCTGGCTAATCATATTACCGGAAACCTCGATTTTGTCTTCACTTTTATCCTTGTTGGTCCAAACCTCAACTGAAGGCTTTGACGAATCCAAACTACTTACAGCCTCCAAAGTACGAGAAGGTGTCTCGACACGCACGTTCCACAAAAGAGGTTCTGGGTGATTAACCCTGATGTTGAAATAGGTTTCGTCGTTCTTGGTCATTTCAAGATGCATGGATCCGTCATCATTCTTCTCAGAACTGGCCTTGAAGGTACTGATGGCTTCGAAGGGCAGGACAGCCTCAATGGTGATCGTTCCAGACTTCACCCAGCTCTCTTCGTCAGACGTCCGTGTACCGTGTGACTCGATACTTGTTTGCTTGTCTGCATGATTGAAGGCGATCTTAGCCTCGTAAGAGTTTTCCATGAGATTACCGAAGATATCAAGCAACATTGCCTCGGTCAATTTGTTCTGGGAGATCTCCGTCTGCCAATAAAAATAAAATACAGAAATAAATCGTTAACCTTTGTTTAGACAAGAAGAAATAAACACACATCTCAGATAGTATGAGGCACGAAATCCTTCTTACCTTGAATGACACTTCCCTTGCCTCTGGAGTCAGTTTATGATAGGCGTGGATCTGGGAAACGACTTCTTCAATTTGAGGAGATTTAAGAGTCACCATGGCATCTAATTTATAGTTGAGAGGTTCGGGTAAGTTTTCAAAAACATAATCCCATTTCCACTCGTAGTTATTTTCATCAGGAGTCTTAAAATAGATTAGACCATTCATAGAAGACTTTTCATAAGCAAGGGTATTCTTGTTTAGGGAAGTTTGGAAAGTGAAAGTTCTCTGGTCAGGTGTGGTCCAGATCAAACTAACTTCGTTGTGACCCTCAAACATACGAAGAGGTGAAGCTAGCTGAACTTGCAGGTTGTACTGATGAGCTTCTCCCATCAAAACCAAGTTACCACTATAAAAAGATACATGAAAAAAATGTGAAACATATAACAGAAAATGTATAATGTATATATTTTTATTCATCTTTTATTTGATTGATTTGTTTATCTGTTTATTGATTTATCTGTATACTTATTCATTTATATATTTCTTTATTTATTTTGACTTACTGCATATTGAAGAGTCCATCCTCTGCGAGATCGTAGTTACTTTCAGTGCCAATCATTTTTGAAGTATCACCTTCAGCGTCGAAGAAGACCTCAGCCTTGATAGTTTTAGTGGTAAAATCTCGATCGTAAACGCCCTTAATCCTGCGTTGGTACTCTTCTTGAGGGAAGAGAAGACTGTTAAAGTTGATGTGGAGTGCTTCCTTGGAAAGATGGAAATCTGCCTTGGTATCTGTAAGTTTGAGGAAGGCAAAGCTGGTCTTGATATCACTCTCTTCTTCAGAGATGATTGTTCTGTCGATCATAGAGTTGAGGAGAATACCGGTGGAGTCACTTAATTGAAGAAGGACTCTTTTCTTTTTGGGCGAAGTTTCTATAGCAGTTGTCAATCTATGTGGTCCTTCGCTGAATCCTAAGATCTCAAGATCCATCTCCTGGAGCCATTTCTTCTTAAGCTCCAGTGTGACAGGACCTTTAGCCTCGTATGTCATTTCCTCATTGTACACAGCAGTGCCTGTCAGATCATACTTGGACTCTTCGACCTCGTCGATATGAACCACGATGTCCAGTCGCTCCATAAGCTTGGGTGCCTGCAACTGAAAGGAGAGGAGTATAAGCGCAGTTATTAGTACTATGAGTAAGAATGTTTGCTTATCCACTGAATTCTAAAGGATTGACATTATATGAGTAGCTAATACGCTCATCAACAAACTTAGAAAGTCTAGATTATCTATTGGAAAACTATTAGTTTGAAAATAAGGAGGGCTTACCTCCAGTTTATTTTCGAAAGACAGCTTCCCTTCCTCCTTTCGCGTGATTGACAGCAATGCATGGGCGATCTTTTCCTCAGTCTTCCTGTTTTCAAGTTCCCAAGAGGTTTCCAATAGCATGCCGTCATAATGCAGCTTGTTAAGGGACTTCAGGTCAATGTCTCCCACAATGGCTAAGGACAGATGTTACAAAATAAGTTGCCACAGTGTGTATCAATTAAACTATCAATTCCATTTCAAATGGATGTCCGTAGGCTTGGTAATCTTACCTGTTGTTTCCACATCAACGTTCAAGTTGGCGGGGAAGATGCCGTTCTTCTTAGCGAGGGACTCGATGTCAAAGTAAACATGCTCTCCCTTCATCAAGCTGAATTTAGCGGACCATTCTGCACTGTCTTCGGCCTCTGCTGTGGGTGCGATATGTTGGTGGAGTTTCCAATCGATAATTTCGACATTGACGTTCCACTTACGCAGCTTGTCGATAAGTGGGAAGTAAATGCGGGGCGTGGAATGGAAATCAAATCCGGCTGTAAAATGAACCACTTGTTTTAAGATTACCGCAAAAAAGCTTTGTCATTTTACTACACCTATTAAACAGAAATTTTTTTCAATTATAAAACTTAATACTTACCTTCAAAGTCCAATACGATGAAGTTCCTCAGTGCGTTATGAGATCTAACTACTACATCAATGCCGGTGTTACCCTCATGCATCTCAGTAAGGACAGAGGCCTCAAACATTTGAGACTCGGCAGGGAATTCCCAGCTTGGGCTGAAGTAAATGTTGAAGTCCAACTTCCTGTGAGGATCTTCTGTTTTCAGCATCATATCTGTTTTGAAACCATAGGCATATTCGCCGGACTCATGCATGATCTTATACTTCCAGAACATTTCCAGAGCCTTCTTGTCAGCATCGGTGGTAAGCGTAGTCTGAGTAGCATACTCCAAGAAAGAGGAGGTGATGGAAGCGAAGAGAGTTTGGGTGTTTTCTTTCCTGTCGTAGGAGACCTTGGCAGATGCGCCGCGAGGAGCACTGGATCCAGGAGTGTCAATGGTGAAGTCGATGACTTTGTTGTCGGGTTCATTGGTCAATAAGGCTGCCAGTCTATAGCCTTCCATGGAAGCCTCGGTTTTTTCTGCAGTCAGGCTGATCTCAATTGGGTGACCAAATGGTACAGAGGTGCTGCTGATGATGTTGGGCAAGTTGAGTTTATAACAGAAGCGAAGACCCAGGTGGCTATCAAAGAAGTCGGTGCACTCGTCCTTCTCTACCAAACGAGCGTCGACAATGCCTTCAGGGATGATTTTGTGTTCTGGGTTTTCGTTCAGTATTTCAATCTCTTCGTTGACCATATAGGTTTCGCTCTTGAATGAAATGAGATCCCATTTTTCTGGTATACTCCATTTGATATTCAATCCACCAGTTAAATCGATGTCAAGCTTTCCACCGTTTGAAATGTGGAGATTGTTCTTAACCTTAACGCCATGCTTGAGTACAGATTTGAAGCCAACGAAACCGTCCAACTCAACAGATAGGCTAGGCATCAATTTCAAGGAAGCGTGTGGGTTCTCACCGGATAAGATTTGTCTGATGTCGACATCGGAATCCATATCAAGGCCAAGAACTGCAGCACCACACAGGTCAGCATGAAGTGGTATTCCTTGCATAGTTGGGATTGTATATTCCAAGGAGATGGGAAGAGTCCTGGCAGTATTTATGAGGTATTTGGACATAGATTCCATGTTGTGGTCCATGTAAGCGAAGAAATCACCGATGATTTGGTCAACGTCGATATTCTTAAGGTCAGATGTGAGAGAAGCGAAAGAGATCTCCTGCCCGAAAAGACGAAGAGCTAGATCAATCATAGGTTGTTTTTCCTGGTGGTTACGAGAACGCACTTTGGAGTCAACGAAGTCTTCGGCAACCTGGAATTCTACATTTCTCTTGGCTCTAAGTGAGCTGGCCAAATGCTCGACAACCTTGGATCCCTTATCTTGACCAAAGGCGGCGATGTCCATGATCACCTTGTTCCAAGGAGTAGACATCAGATATCCTCTAGGACCAAAGACTTCTTCCAGAAGTGAGTTGAAGCCATCTAGCCTCAAGCCTACTTCAGCCAAGTTCATCATGTTTCCAAAGATATCGGCAGTTACGTTGAAGTTGACAGATCGTGGAAGAGTAGACCTGCGGGAATAGATGAGATTGGAATCGACTTCAGCTCCCAAACCGATAGTGCGGAAGAAATGGGAGATTTCTGTATTTCTGGAGAACTTTCTGATGTCTTCACTGTAGTCAGCAGGAAGAACAATGTTGGAGAGGAGGTAACGGAGGTGCTCCTTGTGTGGTGAATTAGTCTCCTGAAGGTTAGTCAGATGAGTAAGTACCAAGCTGCGAACTGAAACGAAATATAGAATTGGTCTGTAATTTTATACAGAATGAATAAGGATGTGGCACAAATAAATTCACACGTATGCTTATACACATACGTACATTTTGTTAATATACACACGCACATTATCATATATGCAAACATACATGCATGCGTACATACATACATACATACATACATACATACATACATACATACATACATACATACATACACAGATACATGTGTACACACGTATATAGGTAAATTCATAAAGTATATCTCCATCCATACTCGGCAAGCAATTAAAAAGAGGCAAACCACTGTATTCACGGGTTCTACTGAGTAAAACTTCATATCTAGTGATTATGATTCTATCGGGACTGACCACTTTCTGGGAGTGGAGCAATACGCAGGGAGATGAAATCAAATATGAAGGAAGGGAAGACTGTATGACTACAGATGAATATAAAGGAAAAGTCAGTTGTATCAATCAATTCATCGCCCCAGTTCTCTTTTGCAGAAAACCCGATGGGCCTAGGAAACCAAATTTGGTCACCGGCTCATTCTAAAGCTCACTTAGTGAAAATATTTTGTGGATTTATCTCGACTGAATCTAGAAAAGTGTAAGATGAGGGTGTTGTATTTTCTGTGTGATGATGGCACCTAAGTTACTTGGTGTCTATTGCCAGATATATTCTACACTGCCGAGTGATTAGCTGATCGTAGGCTTACTAGTGCAACCCTTGCATGTTTTGAGAGTGATCTCCCTTATAGTTATATATCTGGTGAGGTAGTGACTTTTTTTTATCAAGTTAAGGACGTTTGTTTTGTGACCATTGTACATATGCGTTTTGGATGGATGCGTTGTGGGGTACTGGAGATAGGTTGCTTAAAGAATCTGACAAAAATACAATTTAAGTCGTTTTCCTGCTGCATTCTATGGGTTACCCCTATGTGATATGACATAAGAAAAATTGTGCATGGAAGACATCGAATTCAACACTAATCTTGAAGGATAGATCGAGGGCAAAATGCTGCATTAGAAGGATGAGATCTATCATCTTCCATTAGTTTGGGCTGAACCAAGGCAGCTCCCCATGATAAGGGAGAACTATGGGTCCCTGGGCAAAGGGGGAACAGTACAACAAATAGAGAGACATTTTCTATAAAAATTGACTCAGGTTACAGAAAAAACATGCATTCTTCTAGGCACACCTAACATAAATTTTAGAGATCCTATATGAAGCCTCGAGTGAAAGAGGCACTTTATCCTTTTCGTAAGATGGTGTGGGAAGCAAACACATTGACCAAAGTAAAGGCTACAGCGACACGTACAAGGCTCTTGACATATACTTCTCATCCTCTTTATTTTCAATATGCATAGATGGAGAGGTGGGGTTACTGAATAAAGAAATTATTATAGAAAGCTATAACGCGCACGTTGAACTTACTCTGGATATTTGTCTCCCTCCTTGCATAGTCAATGATGCGCTTTACTTCCGCCATATCTTCGACACATCTAGCGCCATTCAGGTAAGCGGTTGCTCGGATTTCGGTCTCTTCCTTCATGTCATAGTAATGGTTTAACATCTCATGTGGATTCTGGAATAAAAAAAAAAAAAAAAAAACGGAAAAGTGAGTACGCACCCTCCTACTTTGTGTTCAGATTGAGAACAAAAAACGGATGTAGTGTAAAGAGGCTACTGCACTGGGACTCACCCACAAGTTGCAGGGCACTTTCCTAAAGGCTTGGGCGGCTGCCACGCGAACGGAAGTTTCCACGTTGATGTCATGGTAGCACTGCTTGACTGTGGCAGCTACAGCTTCAGGGAAGTAGCCGACATTGCCAAGACCCTTGAGGAGGAGTTTGGCGTGCTCGCGCTCCTCAGGTGTGGCTCCGTGGCATGTCTCGGCAAGCTTACTGGTGGCCAGCATGATGATCTCATCGACGATCCCTTCCTCTCTGTATCTAGGGTGTTGGCGGATGTAGGTACTGACCATGGAAGCAGCTGCCAAAAGGACGGTCTTAGGGGGATGATCCATCGTGACTAGAGGGGCGAGTGACTTGATGGCGAGGGCATTGGGACGGGCCATCATGTGAAGGGCTGTGGCATAGAGGGCAGTTCTTCCTGGGGAGGCCACTCCTTGCGAAATCTCTTCCATCATGACGGGAACGGCTCCAGACTCACCGAGGAAGGCGATGGCGTCGAGGTACATCTGTTCGATCTTATGCCAGTTGGGGCAGTAGGCGCCAGCACGAATATTGTCGAGGATAGCCTTGACGTGAGAATCGGGAGCGTGGCGGAGCAGAGTCATTCCATGGTAGACAAGGGCGGCTGTCTCGGGCTCGACAGTGTTTTCGACCTTGGCGCAAATGTCTGTGAGGATCGCGTCGAGTCTAGGCACAACAGTGTCCCTCTTCTTGGGAGTGGTGAAGTCGAACTTGAGCTCTTTCTTGACCAGGTGGTCGGACGAGAAGGTGAGGAGGGCAGGGTCCACCTCTACCTGGGACTCGAACTGAAGGGTGGCCTTTTGTACAGCCTTGATGTGTTTGTAGACGCCATACATGGGTTTGAGGATGTTGGTGTCAGTACACTCGATGGAGGTGTAGAGACCACTCTGGACGTTTTGCTGGCAAATCGAGCTGGACTCCTCGAGAGGAAGAGGCATGTTGAGCCAGGGTAGGTTGTTCATCGTTTCAGCCGGACGGTAGAAACGGTCCTCGCACCTCTTGTTGTCCTTCTCCTTGACCACTTGCACATCAGTTTCAGAGACGGGAGTCAGGGTGTAGCTGGTGGGGCACTTACCCTGGATGTCTCTCTGAGGAAAGAGGAATGAGATCGGTCAGAGCTACCAACATGTTAGATCTTAGAGAGGAGCAATCACCGATGTCGTTGAATAAAAAGAAAATAGAGAGTAGAGTTGTAGTGAGCCTTACCTCTGTGATGGTGGTTTCCTTGTTGACCTCAGAGAAGGAGGGAAGAGTGTTCTGGAGGTAGGAGGCCACACTCATCTTGGCATTGACGGACCACGTGTCGTCCTCGGGGTCGACGCACACGTGCTGCACTCGCCCGTCCATGATGGCCATCATGAGGGGACGCTCAGACACCTTGCCCATCTCTGGCACGACGCTCGCGTCCTTTCCGTTCATCTGGAACTCCTTGATGGTGATGGCCACGTCGCAGGGCGTGAGCATCGACAGTTCCACCTTGGAGTTCCATTCGACTCGGGTGTTTGCGTTCTCCACATTCTCGAAGTGAAGGTTGGACTCCCCATGCTGTTGGTAAACATAGGTGTGTCCAGGGGCGTAGCTGAGCTTGGGGCTTCCAGTTACCGGGCACTCTGTGGAGCACCGCACTCCGTCGTAGGAATCTGTGTGAATGGAAAAGGAACAATTGTGTTTCTGTACATTCTAGTCACAAGATTAAACTGCGCCAACCTTTTCGAATACATGACTGAAAATATCGGCACAACTTGCATTCGAAGTGTGTGGTTTATAAGCAAAATCTATACTGTTATTGAGAAAATAGAAAAAAAATCTTCAGGATAGCCAAAAGAACTTACAAACATGAGCAATTAAGGCAAGGCTAAGGGTCGTGACGAGAAAGAGGAGTGTTCGCGCCATGGTGTCTGTCTGAAGACCGCACCACGACTGCTGTTGTGGACTTCGTTGCAAGTATTTATACCTCTGTCATCGTCTCCAAGAGTTACTATGTGGAACAAGGACCTTGGCAACCGATATGGGTAACCATATGATAAAGGTCCTTATTCTGATAGAGGGCAATGATAAGTGACTATCATGATATATATTATGTATGCTATACATTATGAGCTATATGTCATTTATTATATATTATACATTATACATTCTGCATTGTACATTGTACATCGTGCATGATATATTATATATAATATATCATATATAATATATGATATATTATATGGTATATGATATATGATATATCATATATATGATATATATGATATATAATATATGATGTATTATATATTATATGTTATATATTATATATTATATATTATATATTATATATTATATATTATATATTATATATTGTATATTATATATTTTATGTTATATATCATATGTTATATATTATATATGATTCATCATGTATTATATATATATATATATAATATATATATATATATATATTACATATTATATATGTATTATATATTATATATTGTATATTATATATTATATATTATATATTATATTATATATTATATATTATATATTATATATATATATATATATATTATATATTATATATTTTATTATATATTATATATTATATATTATATATTATATATTATATATTATATATTACATATTATATATTATATATTGTATATTGTATATTGTATATTGTATATTACATATTATATATTATATATTATATATTATATGTTATATATTATATATTGTATATTATATATTATATATCATATATCATATATTATATATTATATATTATATATTTTATATTATATATTATTTATTATATATTATATATTATATATTATATATTATATATTATATATTATATATTACATATTAAATATTATATATATCATATATCATATACTATATATTACATATTATATACTATAATAACGTAGTAGCTTCTGGCTGTCTGCCTGTTTGTTTGTTTGTCTGTTCACGAAATCCTCGTAGGGTTTTGGAGATAGACCCCCATATCCATATATATTCTGATACTCTGTCACTCCAGGTACTTGAATAACTATATTTCATTAAAACATTTGTTTAGGTTTAGGGGTTAAATCTAGGTGGGGTATGGTGTGGTAACACACCACTACTGTAGTGTCCCTTTAAAGTGCATACCATTTTTGTGACATAAAGATTACTATGATTAAACAAACTATTGTATGTGTCCATAAATATTATTTATATTTGTGAAGTTAATGTTGCCAGAAACTGTGATAACCTTTTTAAGGAGAAAGCATGTAAATGAAAAATGATTGTATAATTTTACCAAATGTTAAAGTATTGGTTATTTTTATTTGATTTTATCGCTGGCGGGCGACCTGTAAAATATCTAAAGTTTGTTGGAGTTCGTCTCTTACGTGCGAGTACCGTTCGCCATGTAGTATTAACAATCCACTACAATGGTTGGGTTAAGGATTATTCACGAACTTCTCCCAGGTTTTTGCATATAGACCCCTATAACCATATATATTCTGAAACCTTATAACCCAAGGTACGTGGATAAATATCTCTCATTGTCTGTCTGTTTTTTTTTTTCACGAATTCTTAGTGTTTTGGAGATCGACCCACATAACCATAAATATTCTGATACCCTATCTCTCCAGGTACTTAGGTAGCTATATTTCATTAAGAAAAATATTTTGGTTAGGGTTAAGGGTTAAAGATAGGTGGGGTATGGTTAGGTCAGGCATTATTCATGATATATGATATATCATATATGATATATGATATATGGTATATAATATATAATATGTAATATATAATATATAACATATAATATATAGTATATAGTATATAATACATAATGTATGATATATAATATATAGTATATCATATATAATATATAATATATAATATATAGTATACAATAAATTATACATAATGTATAATAAATTATATATAATATATGATATATAAGATATAATACATAACATATAATATATAATATATAATATGTGATATATAATATATAATATATAATATATAATATACAATATATAATGTATAATTTATAATATATAATATATAATATATAATATATAATATATAATATATGATATGTGAAATATAATATATAATATATGATATATTATATATAATATACTAGCCAAATTCCCGCTCATTGCTGCGAATTCGTGAATAATTCCTAACCTAACCATACCCCACCTAACTTTAACCCTTAACCCTAACCAATATCATTATTACTTTTTTAATGAAATATAGCTTTAAGCACTCCCCCTTCCAGGTGTGCGCTCCCCCCCCAAAGTTCGGAAATCCTAGTTTGAAAATACATACATACACAAACACAAATATCATATGTATACATTCTTTTGCGTGCGTGTGTATGGGCATGTGTGTGTGTGTGTGTGTGTGGATTGACAATAAATGTCTACAACTAAAAGATAAAGAAATGTATCTCGTTTATTTATCTTTAGAATATACATGGTTATAGGGGTTTATCTGCAAAAACCTAGGAGGAGTTTGTGAATAAACAATTTCCGCCCACACTAAAGTTAACTGAAAATAACCAATATTTCAACATTTTGGTAAAATTATAGAATCATTTTACATTTACATGCTTTCCTCTTACAAAAGATATCATGGTTTGTAGCAACATTAATTTCACAAATATAAATAATGTTTATGAACACATACAATGGTTTGTATAATCATATTAATTCCTATGTCACAAAAATGCTACGTAACTTAAGGGAATACTACAGTAGTGACGTTTTCCCACACCATAAACCACCTAACTTTAACCCTTGACACTAACCAAAATGATTCTTTAAAATAAAATATAGTTATCCAAGTACCTGGAGTGATAGGGTATCAGAATATATATGGTTATGGGGGTCTATCTGCAAAACCCTAGGAGGAGTTCGTGATCAAACAAACAAACAGACAGACAGACAGAGGCTACTACTTTATTATAGTAGATAATATATAATATATAGTATATGATATATAATATGTAATATATAATATATAATATTTAATATGCGATATTATATGTATTACATACTTTATATTATATGTATTATTTATTTTATATTATATGTACTATATATTTTATGTTATATGTATTATATATATTATATTATATATAATATACCGGTATATTTTATATTATATGTATTATAGGAGAGGAACAGAGGGAGTAACTGGTGAGGAACAGTGTACGTTTAGGACAGGTAGAGGTTGCGTAGATCAGATCTTTGTGGTAAACAGATATTTGAGAAAGCTATAGGAAAAGGTAAGGATTTTTGGGGGCTTTTATGGATCGTGTGTCAGGATTAGAAATGGAGAGAGGGAGTTGTTTGAGGTAAAGGTGAGACTTCGTCAGGGATGCGTTATGTCACCCTGGCTGTTCAATTTATACATTGATGGGGTGGTGCGAGAGGTAAATGCAAGGGTAGTGGGTCGTAGATTGGAGATGGTTAAAGAAAATGGAGAAAAGTGGGAGATAAGCCAGTTGTTGTTTGTTGACGACACTGCGCTTGTAGCAGGATCAGAGAAGGGATTGAGGAAGCTAGTGACAGAGTTTGGGAAGGTGTGTGAAAGAAGAAAGTTAAAGATGAATATGGGTAAAAATAAGGTGATGAGATGTACAAGGGGTGAAAGTGGCAGCAGACTGGAAGTGAATATTAAGGGAGAGAGACTGGAGGAAGTGGATAGTTTTAGATACTTGGGTGCGAATGTGGCAGGAAAGGGAGGAGTGGAGGTGGAGGTAGAATGTAGATTGAGAGAAGCGAGTAAATGCCTTGGTGGACTAAAAAGTGTAATAAGAAATAGAGGAGATTGTATGAAAGAGTGATTGTACCGACAGCACTGTATGGGGCAGAAACATGGAACATAAGAGAGGAATAGAGGAGTTTGAATGTGTTTGAGATGAGATGTCTGAGAAGTATGATAGGGTTTACTAGGTAACTCGATATGCGCAGCCTGCCGGCGATAGAAAATGTTACCATACGTATTCAAGTTAAATTCACTTAAGAAATTAATACAAAAAAAATCGAGTACGTCGCAGTGTACTGAAATATGGTAGCTGTGTTACAAGAACAAGCTGTAGGAAACCTGATTGCATTACATAAAAGAGAAATGGTGAAATACAAATAAAAGAAATATAACCAAAATTACTACTTGGAAAATTACGCTCCAATACTAACGCTTACTTGACGTGAGGGCAAAGACAACAAAAGACAGCAGCTGATCTGACCATGTTGACCTTCTGGGTGTGTCAACTGGTCTACACAGCTGACCAATAAGGAGGGGGGATGAAAACTGTGTGCTTGCAGACAACTTACGATCATCACAAGAAAGAAAGAAAACACGTGAACATTAGGTACGTGACTATATATATATATATATATATATATATATATATATATATATATATATATATATATATATATGTGTGTGTGTGTGTGTGTGTGTGTGTGTGTGTGTGTGTGTGTGTGTGTGTGTGTGTGTGTGTGTGTGTGTGTGTGTGTGTCAACTCTCAGATAGGACACACACATTGGGTACGTATATATATATATATATATATATATATATATATATATATATATTATATATATATATATATATATATATATAACCTAACCTAACCTAACCTAACCTCTCTCTCTCTCTCTCTCTCTCTCTCTCTCTCTCTCTCTCTCTCTCTCTCTCTCTCTCTCTCTCTCTCTCTCTCTCTCTCTCTTTCTCTCTTTCGTTTTTTAAAAAGTTTGTCTGTGTACCTGGTTTGCATAATAATTCCATGTTGCTAGCATTAAATAACTGAGCCAGGTTTGTGGCGACGTCATTGCAAGCCCCGATTGCTTGGAGATACTTATCAATACATTTCTTTTGGTTTTTAAATAGTGGTGAGGGTATAAATGTAACAACTGATCTTTAGTGGTAGGTATCTTGTACGTTTTGAATTTCAACTGTTTACTTTGATAAGGAGTGAAATTCCCGTAGTTTGTCATCAAATAGTGCAGGCGAGAGGGAGAAAATACAATGGAATGGGCAAACTAAATAATCATAAAGATATTAAAAACCCCTTTTTAGAGATATCTTAGGTCTAGCAATAGGACATAGTCAGAATATAGAGAAAGGTCGGAAAACTAAGAAAGTAAACGAAGCTGTAGTGGTTAAAACAGAAATTATGTGAGAGAGCAAGCTCAACAAGATGCAATATGTCATTTTGTAGTAGATGATACCATTGCAACGAAGTATGTTCACAAATATCAAATACGCATAAGAACACACCAGATAGAGAAAATAGAATTATGAATTCAAACAATGGGTCACTGGCAAGGAAATTAATTCACTCATTGGCCAAGAGCGATGATGATCTTTCACAGCTCATTAGACAATATCTATCAAGAGATCAATAAATTGATCCACGAGATGAATAATAACGATAACAAAACTGAAAGCCTTGATCTATTCAGTGATACTCAAAATTATCAGAAAAATGGAAGAATGGAGGAGAACTACAAAAAATTACAGATAAACTGACAATGACAATGAACATTTTTGCAAGAATAGTAGTTGAAATATGTAAGCAACAACAACAACAAAAGAAACGTGCCAATGTTAAAGTTCAAACCTATATAGAAAAGGCAAAACAAACTTGGAAAGGACATCTGATACCGAGCTTTGATGATAAACAGAAGATTTAGAAAATAAAGAGGGGTTTGTTTTTGTAACAAAGTGCGGTATATGTTTATGCCAAAAATGAAACTATGTCATGTATCCATAGATGATAATGATGACAACGAATATTATCCTCTTGAACAAATTGTTGCATTTGAACTGAAGGAAATAAAAAAAAAATTTCTTCGTAAAAAATATGATTTAGAAAAAAATGTGGTAAAATTAATATACAAAGAAAACATGTTTATAAATACCCAAAGTATTTGCGAGACAGGTAAAAAATATTATATCCCCCTGTAAGAGGCTAGTTGAAAAGAGGGAAGAAAGAGGATTAGAAGACGTATTGTTGCATTTAATAGGTAGGTTGTTTGTAAATAATAGCCCGAGCGAGCTGCCTGAGTCCACTTTTCCCCTTTGTATAGGTAATAAAACATTACTTGTAAATAACAGTCTTGGAGCTCGAGGGTATATATGCATGTTGCCGACATGACATTCCTTTGTAACCTAAGTGGAAATTATGCAGACTCTCGAGATTATTCCAAGTAAAGAATATTGCCGTAAAGACTTGAAACAAAGAATCTGATTGGTGAAAGGGTGGAGGAGGAGAAAATTCAACTGGTAAGTAAGATTACGCACTTTGGGGAAAATCTTAAATATAAAGCTAAAGATCATTGGATTAAGAAAACCACTATGTCACTGCAAAGATCACGTAGGATCTTGTATACATCTCTCGGGGGATTCCTTGGAAGAACTTTAGAGAGGGCGTTGTGTATAAGAATTAACAGAGATCAGAATAAAAAGGAGATTTGATTCAAGTAGACAAAAGATGATAACTGGGAGAAGTGAGTCGCCATATCCATGAGCGAAGGCCGATATGGCAACCATACATCTAATCTCTGAAATATTTCACAGCCCCTTTATCAAGCAAGCATGTAACCCAAAATCAGTTAATAGAACATCAGGGGCTTTCGGGAATGTGACTAGACTCTCCGTTGTAATGCCCACTTGCTCACCTGCTCACCATCCTCAGGTGTAGGCTTATGGCCTGACCTGGTGTGGGTTTTTAGGCCGATGTTGGATCGCCAACTAACCTGGCCAGGGCTGTCGAGAACCAACTTAGTAAGTCCAGAGAGGGTTTCAGGACTTGACCTCATGACCACCTGTTCATGAGTTCAAGACGGTATCCACTAGGCTACCGTGTGCCCCCCCCCCCTCTGTGAATGTTGGTGCGAATATAGGTCTCTTCAACTCTTATGCAAGTTTAGATAATTTCCATATTATTTAGCACATCTTGATTAGCAATGCTGCGAATACTCGTATATCGAAGTACTGTCAAAGAAACAAATTCATGGGGAGTATAGTATATATTCTCCCTAATTACCTAGTAAAGTGTGTTATAGTCAAATCCAAAAGTATGTGTAATCCTAGGAATAGAATAGTATACTCTTACATTCTCTTCTAATATTAAGATATTTAGATATATGTCTCTTCCACCAGACGAGCTTAAGATAGTTGTAGTACAACTTTACTTCTTATTGCACTGGGTAACACCATTTCACCTTTGTCTTGTCTTTGGCCCCAAACCATAATTCTCCAGTTATCTCCTTAAAAAAAAAAAAAAAAAAAAAAAAAAAAAAAAAAAAAAAAAAAAAAAAAAAAAAAAAAAAAAAAAAAAAATCCTAAAAATTTGCTGTTGTGGTTAGAACAATAAATTTACATTTTTGCCTTCTTTTATTATAGTATGGGTTGCTATTGGTTTTCATATCCGGTAAGGACCTTTGCAAAATCTTAATTGCCTATCTAATTGCTTTTGAAATATTGCAAATAAATTAAGACAATTAAAGAATTAATCTTATATGTTCTAAAGACTTTTTATCTTAATAAGAAAATTCTTGAACTGACCAGATCAAGCAAGAAATGTTTCATATTTAGAAGAATTTGCTTATATTTCAGAAACCCTCTTAAAGTTTCCAGAATGTTATACTATTTTTCAGAAGTTTCTAGAACATTTTAGACATTCTATTCAAAGTATACATTTCCAGAACATTCTAAAACTTTCTAGAGTACAATAGAAATATGTATAATATTCGAGAATTTTCTAGAATCTACAACTATTTTCTAGAATGATACAGAGTATTTTAAAGTAGGTTCTAGAATAATCTAAACATATTGAAAACATCCTAGAACATATTCTAGAAAGGCTAAGAATATTCTAGAGTACTGATTGAAAATATATATGTTGGATCTTGCAGATCGCTAATCAGTTCTTCTTTGTCTGCCTGAAAAGACACAAAAAAGACAAAAATCGTATTACATAGTTTTATTCTAAAGTCAAAAGATGAATGTAAAAATCTAGATATACAAAAATTATAATCAAACTAACTAACATGGATGGTAACGAGGGATAATAGAGTGGCTTGTTTTTAAGTCTACTACGTATTAAAATAATGTGCATATGTTTTAGCATACTTTACATCTCTATCTCTCTCTCTCTCTCTCTCTCTCTGTGTGTGTGTGTGTGTGTGTGTGTGTGTGTGTGTGTGTGTGTGTGTGTGTGTGTGTGTGTGTGTGTGTGTGTGTGTGTGTGTGTGTGTGTGTGTGTGTGTGTGTGTGTGTGTGTGTGTGTGTGTGTGTGTGTGTGTGTGTGTGTGTGTGTGTGTGTGTGTGTTGTGGCAACTAAAACAAATATCTTTAATCATATGCTCATTACCTCGCTCCTAAAGTGATTCATACACAAGCACATCACAGAAACACACACGTATGTATAGGCATATATGTTTTATTCTGTGTACCAAAAATATTCTTTCCCCATATAAGTAAAGTCGGAAGAGATATGGGCAAAGAGGATTTTTTTCAAGATATTGCATTTCTATCCGTTCTAGTTTGTTTGAAATATCATTCTGGCAGGCACTTTTATTCAGCTGAGGGGATCCCGAAAACTTGATAGCGAGCAGTTGAGCAGTTACCCAAAGGAATTACACAATCCACAGCTGCCTCAAAATCCGAAGAGACTACTTGACACGGTTCCAACAGCTTTTAGCGGTTGACCACAGTTGCGGCTGCTCCACACGTCCCCATCAGCCCACGAAGACTTCAAGACCAGCTCTGGTTCAAAGAAGGACCAAGTACATTTTTTTTTTTCATTGGTTCCTGGCAACGTGGCTACAGTGGACTCTCTGTTGGGCCTGATCTGGTGTGGGCTTTTAGGCCGACGTTGGATTGCCTCCCATTCTGGCCAGAGCTGACAAGAACCAATGCAACAAGCCCGCAGAGGGTCTCGGGACTTGAGCTCACGACCACCTGTTCACGAGCACAAGACGTTATCCACTGGGCTACCACACGGGACCCTCTTGTGCGAGTTTCAATAATTTCCAAATTATTTAGTAAATGATGTTGACGTTAAATCCAAAAAATGTGTGTATACCTAGGAGTAGAATAACATGCTCTAACATCATTGTCTAATATCAATGATATTTAGATATATATTTCTTCCACCTGACGAATTTTTTCCGAGAATGCTTATGGAGTGTAAATTTGAAATCTGCGACCAGTTAACTGAAATATTACATAAATCGGTAGACACTGGTTTTGTGCCTACTGCTTGGAGGCAGGCAAACGTTGTTCTTGTTTTTAAGAAGGGAGATATATCGTCTATATGCAACTACAGGCCAATCAGTTTGACACCAGTTATAGGTAAAATGCTTGAATCAATAATAGAAAATAGACACAGAGAACACATCGAGCGACATAATTTAATTCGTGACACACAGCATGGTTTCTCCAAAGTATTACAAAAGATTACAAAAGCTGAGCATGCCGACAAAAGACTTTTTGGTCCATTTCTAGGTCGGATGCGAAAAAAAATCATGATAATAATGAATGAATAGATAAAAAACTATAATAATGTAAATGACAAATAAAATCCATAAATAAATAAATATGCATAGTTAAATAAAAAACAAACAGGTAATTAGAAAATAATAATAAATTGACATATGACTAATAATAAATGAGAATCAAACAAACGAATTATAACAAAACAAAAACAAATAATATAAAATAAATTATAATCACTACAGCATCTTGCTTATGTGTTTATCTAAATGATTCTTAAAGCTTCGAACTGAACTACATTGCACTGCCTCTGCAGGAAGTTTATTTCATTCATTAACTAAACGGTTGGCGAAATTGTTTCTACCCACTTCCAAATTGAATCTATTTCCGGGCAGTTTGAGACCATTGTTTCTTGTCTGACTCTCATTCAGTGTGAAAATTTTGTCACTTTTGATGTTGTCAATTCCCTTTAGAATTTTAAAGACCTGTATCAGCTCACCTCTGAGTCTATGCTTTTTTAGGGAAAACAGATTCATATGTTTTAGTCGATTTTCGTATGATTTATTTTTCATACTTGGAATCAGTTTTGTGGCTCGTCGTTGTACATTTTCCAGTCTGTCAATGTCTTTAATGAGATTCGGTGACCATACAGAAACAGCATATTCCAAATGTGGACGAACTAACAATTTATTATATAGCTTGTTGATGAGTGATGGGCTTTTGAAGTCAAAAGATCGCGCAATCAGTCCTAGAATCTTATTTGCTTTCTCAGAGGCTGAAATACACAGCTTGGATGATTTTAGATCGTTACTGATAATTACGCCGAGATCTTTTACACTATTCACATTTGTTAATGAATTTCCAAATAGCTTGTAATCGTACTTACTGTTATTTTTACCTATGTGCATTACCTTGCATTTACTCGTGTTAAATTTCATTAGCCACTTTTCAGACCATTGGTGTAATTTACCTAAATCTTCTTGAATATCTAATTGGTTTAAGTGATCATTTGCCACTCCGCACAGTTTTGTATCATCAGCAAATTTGGAAACTAGATTTTAGTCCATGGTCTATATCATTTATATATACTATGAATAGAAGTGGCCCAAGAACGGAACCCTCAGGAACTCCACTTGTAACATTTTTCCATCTAGAAGTTTTTCCATTAAAAAAACTCTCTATTTTCTATCATTCATCCAATTACTAGTCCAAGTTAATAGGCTACCACCTATTCCGTGTGAAGCTAATTTAGTAAGTAGTCTTTCGTGGGGGACGGTATCAAAAGCTTTTGCAAAGTCAAGATATATTAAATCTATATTGTTTCTTTTGTCATAATTTGAGATAACTGTGTTCCAGAATTCGAGTAAGTTAGTCACGCAAGAACGCTTCCGTCTGAAACTATGCTGGCTATCATTTATCAAACAGTTACTTTCAAAATGATGTTCGATAGCATCTCTGATGATAGTTTCCATCATTTTCCCTACGATTGAAGTCAAACTTATAGGCCTATAGTTATTTGGTTTCTTTTTGTCACTTTTTTTTAATATGGGAGTAACGTTAGCTAGCTTCCATTCTCTTGGGACATCTCCGGATATGATGGATTTCTTGAAAATAATTTCTAATGGAACAACAATCTCATTTTTCATTTCCTTTAAGATTCTTGGATGCCAACCGTCAGACCCTGGTGTTTTATCAAGTTTGAGTTTCTCTATACACCTTTTAATTTTTTCTTTTGTTATATTTACCGTAGTGAGTAAGATTACCCAAGACTTTTCACAGGTTTCAGTTTGGAGTTCACTTTGAGGTGTTTAGTTTACGAATACCGAGCTAAAATAATTGTTTAACTCGACGTTTGGTTCATGCCACAGCGCCAGTTCTGCTTTCCAAAAATGGCCCACTAGGTACTCCAGATTCACTGTCGAGGCTTCAGTCAACCAAACCCGACCTCTCACCATTTAAAATTTGAGAAAAGGTTGAGAACGTTTCGTCCCCAAGACCTCTAATCATTCGCTTTACCGGATGAAACTCTGTAGCGAGCACCAGCTATCCTGAGGGAAACTTCGGAGGGAACCAGATACTAGATGGTTCGATTAGTCTTTCGCCCCTATACCCTGCTCCAACGATCGATTTGCACGTCAGAATCGCTACGAACCTCCACCAGAGTTTCCTCTGGCTTCGTACTGGCCAGGCATAGTTCACCATCTTTCGGGTCCCAACATGTCTGCTTTTGGTACTCACCATCCACGGTGGGGTGTGCAAGTCACGAGCTTGCGCCGGCCGCGAGGCGGATCGGCCCTCGGGCCCCTTCGGGTGAGGCCCTTCACTTTTATTTCGCCCTTCACTTTCATACGCAAGATGCCAGAGTTGCGGATGTCGGGTCCCGGATTTCTTTTGCCGACCTCATATGAAGGGGAAATTCGCCTTCACTTCGTCCTCCGTCACGCCGAGAAGTTGGGCTTAACCGGCCCTCCATGTCCCAATCTTGGCCAACAGTCCCAAAATTGGGCCCAACGAGGCTCACGTCGGAACGAGCCGGCTGAGCCAGCTTCGATCCACTCCCCCGCTACCTTGCCGGCCTCCCGCCAACTATCGAGGTATGCCCACCACCGTCACCCAGCACTCGCTCAACATCACTTAACCCCTTCGGGAGTTCTCGGCCACGGCGGAGTCTAGGGGGAGCGCACGCGAAATATGGAAAAACAGAATCAACCTCTGGGTTGGCGTCCAAATAATACGCCGACCACACCAACCTACAATCCCCCTACCTGCTCCTCGAGGACGGTCGGTCGGGCCCGGCCCGGCCCGCCCCACTACCGTGACGTAGACCAGCAATCAGTCTAAACCAGTTCTACTCAAAGTGGTGGTCCGCGCGGACCGGTGCCGGTACGCAGCCATGCCAAGTAAGCATTTGTGAAGTTGAAATTCCGAGTCCTATCAAGAGTATTTAAGCTACAAGTTCCGCGGGCAACCCGGCCACCCTGGGCCATCCAGAGTCAGTCTCCATCATTTATCAACAAACTAGATGTTGCGAGATACAAAGACAGGCAGGTCACCACAGGTATAACTCCCCTTCCTATACAATACAGCTAGGTAAATACAACTAAGTAAATACACACACACACAAACACACACACACACACACACACACACACACACACACACACACACACACACACACACACACACACACACACACACACACACACCGGCCACCGTGGACAACAGCAGTCGCCCGACATCACTTAGCCCGTCAGCGGGGTGCTTCGCCACGGTCCGAGGCCGGGACGGGACGGGATGGGCCGGGGGCACGTCGGCCGAAAGTAGTGGGCACCCAACCCCCGGACACCGTGGACAGAAAACAACAGTCGGCCGACATCACTTAGCCCGTCCGCGGTGTGCTACGCCCCGGTCCGCGGCCGGGGCACGTCGGCCGAAAGAAGTGGGCACCCTACCCCCGGCCACCATGGACAGACAACAGCAGTCACCCGAAATAATTTTGCCCGTCCGTGGCCGGGAAGGGACGGGACGGGACGGGACGGAAAGGGAAGGGCCGGGCAGGGACACGTGGGCCGAAAGAAGTGGTCACCCCACCCCCGGATACCGTGGACAGACAATAGCAGTCGGCCGACATCATTTAGCCAATCCGAAGGGATGCTCCGCCACGGTCCACGGCCGGGGCACGTCGAACGAAAGAAGTGGGCACCCCACCCCCGGCCACCGTGGACAGACAACAGCACTCGGCCGACCACACTTAGCCCGTCCGCAATGTGCTCCGCCAAGGTTCGCGGCCGGGGCATGTCGGCCAAAAGAAGTGGGCACCCCCCCGGACACCATGGATAAACAACAGCAGTCGGCCGAAAGTACTTAGCCCGTCTGTTGTGTGCTCCGCCACTGTCTGCAGCCGGGGCACGTTGGCCGAAAAAAGTAGACACCCCACCCCTGGTCACCATGGAGAGACAACAGCACTCGGTCGACATCACATAGCCCATCCGCGGGGTGCTCCGCTACGGTCCGCGGCCGGAGCATGTCGGCCAAAGAAGTGGGCACCCCCCCCCCCCCGGACACTGTGGACATGCAAAAGACGTCGGCCGACATCACTCAGCCCGTCCGCAGGGGTGCACCGCCACGGTCCGCGGCCGGGTCACGTCAGCCGAAACAAGTGGGCACCCCACCCCCGGCCACCGTGGACAAACAACAGCAGTCAGTTGACATCACTTAGCTCGTCCGAAGGGGTGCTCCGCCAAGGTCCGCGGCCGGGGTACGTCGGCTGAAAGGAGTGGGCACCCCTCCCCCGGCCACTGTGGACAGACAACAGTCGGCCGACATCACTTAGCCTGTCCGCGGCCGGGAAGGGACGGGACGGGCCGGGCCGGGCCGGGGCACGTCGGCCGAAAGAAGTGGGCACACCACCCCGGACACCGTGGACAGACAACACCATTCGGTGGACATCACTTAGCCCGTCCGAACGGGTGCTCCGCTAAGGTCCACGGCCGGAGCACGTCGTTCAAAAAAAGTGGGCACCCCACCCCCGGCCACCATGGACAGACAACAGCAGCCGCCCGACATCACTTAGCTCGTCCGCGACCGGGACGGGACGACCAGGGCCGGGGCACGCAGCCAAAAGAAGTGAGCATCTCACCCCCGGACACCGTGGACAGACAACACCAGTCAATCGACATAACTTAGCCCGTCCAAAGGGGTGCTCCGCCACGGTCCGCGACCGAGGCACGTCGTTGGAAAGAAGTGAGCACCCCACCCCCGGCCACCGTGGACAGACAACAGCAGTCGACCGACATCAACCGGGCCGTGGGATCGTTGATTGTACCCGGTCCATCAGGGAGCAAGGACGGAAGAACACGGTTACGATTGTACATACGGGTAGTAACGATGTAGGTAGGGTGAGATCAGAGGAGCTTGTTCGGAATTACAAGGTCCTCCTTCAGGAGATGAAGGAACGTGGGAGCCGTCACGTAGTCTGTGGGATCCTCCCGAGGATCTACGCAGGTTCGTGTTGGAACAGTAGAGCCATAGGGATCAATGATAGGATATCGCAGTTGTGCACACAATTGGGATACCACTTTCTTGATCCTTGGTATCTCTTTTCTAGGCGCCATGACCTTTACGCTTCTGATGGGATCCACCTTACCCGCAGAGGCAAAGATGTTCTTACAAACCTCATTGTGGGAGTTTGTAATGAACTAGCTCCTTTTTTAGGGTAGAAGGCCAAAGGGAAGGGGAAATAGAATGTACTTGGGAAAACAGTGTAGAGTATAGCATTAATGTACAACAATGTATCAGTATAGGACAAAATATAATTTTAGGATATAATGTCGCTAGAGGACGAAATGTCACATTAGGATATAATGTCATAGGACAAAATGTCGCAATGGGATATAATGACAGTGGAGGACAAAAGATCACGATGGGAAGTAATGATAGTGGAGAACAAAATATCACGATAGGATGTAATGATAATGGAGAAAATATCACGGTAGGATATAATGTCATTGAAGGCCAAAATGTAATTTTAGGAAGGGATACCGGACAGAATGTCAATGAAGGCCAAAATATCATGATAGGATGTAATATCGCTAGAGGACGAAATGACACATTAGGATGTAATGTCTTAGGACAAAATGTCACAATGGGATGTAATGACAGTGGAGGACAAAAGATCACGATGGGAAATAATGATAGTGGAGAACAAAATATCACGATAGGATGTAATGATAATGGAGGAGAAAATATCACGGTAGGATATAATTTCAGGGAAGAACAAAATATAATTTTAGGAAGAGATACCGGACAGAATGTCAATGAAGGCCAAAATATCAAGATAGGATGTAATGACAGTGGAAGACAAAAGATCACGATGGGATGTAATTATAGTGGAGGAAAAAATATCACGGTAGGATATAATGTCACTGGAGGACAAAATATGATTTTAGAAAGGGATGCCGGACATAATGTCACTGAACGACGGGAGGCCGGCGTGAATCACGGTGACGTAGGGGGACAAAATGTACAAAATAGATCGGATGACCGTAATCGACCAGATGTCCGTGATGGGGAAATGTTAATGTTAATTTTGATAGGAGAAATGTTAATGAGACATTGAATGTCAATGAAGGACCAAATAATAATAATATAGAGCAAGGCATAAATAAAAAACAAAATGATAATATAAGACATGATATTGAAACTCAAAATGTGTCAAAAAGAAATAATCAGGAGTTTCTTAAAACTATGTACTTTAATGCTCGTAGTATTAGGAACAAATTTCAAGAAATACAGGCGTATGTCAAAAGCGAAAATCTCGATATGATAGGAATAACTGAGACATGGTTAAATGGTACAGAGTTCGAAGCTGAATTTAATATTGCGGGATTTAAACACTTTCATCAGGATAGAAACCACAAGAAAGGTGGGGATGTTCTATTGTACGTTAAAAACAATGTTCATGCTTGTGTTTTAGAGAAAGTGAAACAGGATGCATATGACAGTTTGTGGGTTGAGTTAACCCAAACAAATGGACAAAAAATGAATATAGGTGTAATATATAGGCCAAAGACATTATCATTAGCAGACGACAAAACTGTTATTTCAAGAACTGTCTAGTTTCTGCAACCGGGATTTATTGATAATGGGTGATTTCAATTTTACTGACATTGATTGGATGACCCTTGAACATGGCCATATAGGTAGTCGCTTGATTGATTTTCTTGGTGACAATTACTTAATTCAGCATGTAAAAGAGCCCACAAGATATGGAAACTTACTCGATTTATTGATCACTAGCCGCGAAAGCATGGCAACTGATGTAGAAGTCGGTGAATCTGTTGCAAATAGCGATCACAACTTAGTCAGATTCAAACTCCTAAACAATTTTAGAATAGATACTTGTGCTTCTAAAATACCCGATTTCAGTAAAGCTCAGTTCATAGAACTACGTCAGGAGCTTCAGCTTACAGATTGGGAGGAAAAATTAAACGAAAGGCCTGTAGATCAGATGTGGGAAATATTTCAAAATACGCTCACTAAGATGATTCAAACTTACATTCCTTTTAAGGACAGACGTCCCCCAAATCAGGCTCGCCCAAAGTGGCTCGACAAAGAAACTGAAAAAAGTATTGCTAAAAAGAGACAGGCTTATAAGAAATATAAGTGCTCGGGTGCATCTAATGACTATGAAAGTTATGTATCAATACAGAGAGATTTAAAAAAGACAATAAGAAAAAGAAAAACGACAATACGAAATGAACATCGCTGATAAATCCAAAGAGAATCCCAAAGAATTCTATAGTTACATTAGAGATAAAAAGGTTGTTAGGAATCACATTGGTCCACTATTATCTGCTGACGGTCAACTTGAATATTCAAATGAAGGAATGTGTAATCTCTTAAACAATTATTTTAGCTCGGTATTCGTAAACGAAACACCTCAAAGTGAATTCCAAACTGAAACCTGTGAAAAGTCTGGGGTAAACTTACTCACTACGGTAAATATAACAAAAGAAACAATTAAAAGGTGTATAGACAAACTCAAAGTTAATAAAACACCAGGGCCTGACGGTTGGCATCCAAGAATCTTAAAGGAAATGAAAAATGAGATTGTTGTTCCATTAGAAATTATTTTCAAGAAATCCATCATATCCGGAGATGTCCCAAGAGAATGGAAGCTAGCTAATGTTACTCCCATATTCAAAAAAGGTGACAAAAAGAAACCAAATAACTATAGGCCTATTAGTTTGACTTCGATCGTAGGAAAAATAATGGAAACTATCATCAGAGATGCTATCGAATATCATTTAGAAAGTAACCGTTTGATAAATGATAGCCAACATGGTTTCAGACGGAAACGTTCTTGCGTGACTAACTTACTAGAATTCTACAACACAGTTATCTCGAATTATGACAAAAGAAACAATATAGATTTAATATATCTAGACTTTGCAAAAGCTTTTGATACCGTCCCACACGAAAGACTACTTACTAAATTAGCTTTGCATGGAATAAGTGGTAGCCTATTAGGTTGGACTAGTAATTGGTTGAAAGGTCGAAAACAGAGAGTTGTTTTAAATGGAAAAACTTCTGGATGGAAAAGTGTTGCAAGTGGAGTTCCTCAGGGTTCCGTTCTTGGGCCACTTCTATTCATAGTATATATAAATGATATAGACCATGGACTAAAATCTACTGTTTCCAAATTTGCTGATGATACAAAACTGTGCGGAGTGGCAAATGATCACTCAAACCAATTAGATATTCAAGAAGATTTAGATCAATTACAGCAATGGTCTGAAAAGTGGCTAATGAAATTTAACACAAGTAAATGCAAGGTAATGCACATAGGTAAAAATAACAGCAAGTACGATTACAAGTTATTTGGAAATTCGTTAACAAAAGTGGATAGTGAAAAAGATCTCGGCGTAATTATCAGTAACGACCTCAAATCATCCAAGCAGTGTATTTCAGCCTCTGAGAAAGCAAATAAGATTCTGGGATTGATTGCGCGATCTTTTGATTTCAAAAGTCCATCACTCATTAACAAGCTATATAAATCGTTAGTTCGTCCACATTTGGAATATGCTGTTTCCGTATGGTCACCGAATCTCATTAAAGACATTGACAGACTGGAAAAAGTACAACGGCGAGCCACAAAACTGATTCCAAATATCAAAAATAAATCATACGAAAATCGACTTAAGCACATGAATCTGTTTTCCCTAAAAAAGCGTAGACTCAGAGGTGACTTGATACAGGTCTTTAAGATTTTAAAGGGAATTGACAACATCAAAAGTGACCAAATTTTCACATTGAATGAGAATCAGACAAGAAACAATGGTCTCAAACTGTCCGGAAATAGATTCAATTTGGAAGTAGGTAGAAACAACTTTGCCAACCGTGTAGTTAATGAATGGAATAAACTTCCTGCACAGGTAGTGCAATGTAGTTCAGTTCGAAGCTTTAAGAATCATTTAGATAAATACCTAAGTAAGATGCTGTAATTATTATATTTTATGTTATATTATTTGTTTTTGTTTTGTTATAATTTGTCTGTCTGATTTTCATTTATTATTAGTTATATGTCAATTTATTATCATTTACTATTTACCTGTTTGTTTGTTATTCAACTATACCAATGCAATTATTTATGTATTTTAATTGTTATTTACATTGTTATAGTTTTAATTTATTATCAATATGATTTTTTTTTTTTTGCATCCGACCTAGATATGGATCAAAAGGTCTCCTGTCGGCATGCTTTGCCTTTGTAATCCTTTGTAATCACTTAGCCCGTCCGCGGCCGGGACGGGACGGGCCGGGCCGGGGCACGTCGGCCGAAAGAAGTGGGCACCCCACCCCCGGCCACCGTGGACAGACAACAGCAGTCGGCCGACATCACTTAGCCCGTCCGCGACCGGGACGGGACGGGACTGGACGGGCCGGGCCGGGTTGGTCCACGTCGGCTGAATGAAGTGGGCACCCCACCCCCGGAAACCGTGGACAGACAACAGCAGTCGGCCGACATCACTTACCCCAAGGGGTGCTCCTCCACGGTTCGAGGCCGAAAGAAGTGGGCACTCAACCCCCGGATACCGTGGAGAGCCCTCACCAGTCAGCCGACATCACTTAGCTCTTCTTCGGCCATGATGGGATGGCACGGCCCGGGGCGGGGCGGGGCACTTCGCCCGAAAGAAATGGGCACCCCACACCCGGACACCGTGAACAGAACACAGCAGTCAGCCGACATCACCTAGCCCGTCCGAAGGAGTACTCCGCTACGGTCCACGGCGGGGGCACGTCGACCAAAAGAAGTGGGCACCCCTCCCCCGGCCACCGTGGACAGACAACAGCACTCGGCCGACAACACTTAGCCCGTCCGCGGTGTGCTCCGTCAAGGTTCGCGGCCGGGGCATGTCGACCGAAAGAAGTGGGCACCCCACCCCCCGGACACCGTAGATAGACAGCAGCAGTCAGCCGAATCAATTAGCCCGTCCGCTGTGTGCTCCGCCACTGTCTGCGACCAGGGCACGTTAGCCAAAAGAAGTAGGCACCCCACCCCTGGCCACCGTAGACAGACAACAGCAGTCAGTCGACATCACATAGCCAGTCCGCAGGTTGCTCCGCCACGGGCTGGGGCCGGGGCATGTCGGCCGAAAAAAGTCGGCACCCCACCCTCGGACATCGTGGACAGACAACAGCCGGCAGCAGACATCACTCAGCCCGTCCAAAGGGGTGTGCCGCCACGGTACGAGGCCGGGTCACGTCGATCGAAAGAAGTGGGCACCCTAACCCCGGCCACCGTGGACAAACAACAGCAGTCGGCCGACATCACTTAGCCCGTCCGCGGCCGGGACAGGACGGGCCGGGCCGGGCCGGGCCGGGCACGTCGGCCGAAAGAAGTGGGCACCCCACCCCCGGACACCGTCGAACGACAAAAGCAGTCGGTAAACATCAATTATCCTGTCCGAAGGGGTGCTCTGCCACGGTTCATAGTCAGACCATGTCGGCCAAAAGAAGTGTCCACCCCACCCCGGCCACCGTGGACAGACAACACCAGGCGGCCGACATCACTTAGCCCGTCCGCAGCCGGGAAGGGACGGAACGGGACGGCCGGGACGGGGCACGTCGGCCGAAAGAAGTGGGTACCCCCACCCCCGGACACCGTGGACATACAACAGCAGTCGGTCGACATTACTTAGCCCGTCCGAAGAGTTGCTCCGCCACGGTTTGCGGCCGGGGAACGTCGGCCGAAAGCAATGGGCACCCCACCCCTGGACACCGTGAACAGAGAACAGCAGTCGGTCAACATAACTTAGCACGTCCGAAGGGGTGCTCCGCCACGGTCCGCATCCGGGGCATGTCGGCCAAAACAAGTGTGCACCCCACCCCCGGCCAACGTGGAGAGACAACAATCGGCCGACATCACTTAACGCGTCCGCAGCCGGGACGGGCCGGACCGGGTTTGTCCACGTCGGCCGAAAGAAGTGGGCACCCCACTCCTGGACACAGTGGGCAGACAACAGCAGTCGGCCGACATCACTTAGCCCGTCCGAAGGGGTGCCCGCCACGGTCCGCGGCCGGGGCACTTCGGCCGAAAGAAGTGGGCACCCAACCCCCGACACCGTCGAAAGACAACAGCAGTCGGCCGACATCACTTAGCTCGTCTTCGGCCAAGACGGGATGGGACGGGCCGGGATGGGGCACGTCGGCCGAAGGAAGTAGGCACCCCACACTCGGGCACTGTGGACAGAAAACAGCAGTCGGCCGATATCACTTAGCCCGTCCGAAGGGGTGTTACTCCGGGGCCGGGACACGTCGGCCGAAAGAAGTGGGCACCCCAACCCCGGACACCGAGGACAGACAATAGCAGTCGGTCGACATCACTGAGCCCGTCCGAAGGGGTGCTCCGCCATGGTCCGCAGCCGGGGCACTTCGGCCAAAAGAAGTGGGCACCCCCACCCCCGGCCACCCTGGATAGACAACAGCAGTCAGCCGAAATCATTTAGCCCGTCCGCGGCCGGGAAGGGACGGGACAGGACTGGCCGGGCGGGGGCACGTCAGCCGAAAGAAGTGGTCACCCCACCCCGGACACCGTGGACAGACCACAGCAGTCGGCCGACATCATTTAGCCAATCCGAAGGGGTGCTCCGCCACGGTCCACGGCCGTGCCACGTCGACCGAAAGAAGTGGGCACCCCACCCCTGGCCACCGTGGACAGACAACAGCACTCGGCCGACAACACTTACCCCGTCCGCGTTGTGCTCCGCCAAAGTTCGCGGCCGGGGCATGTCGGCCGAAAGAAGTGGGCACTCCACCCCCCGGACACCGTGGATAGACAACAGCACTCGGCCGAAATCACTTAGCCCGTCCGCTGTGTACTCCGCCACTGTCTGCGACTGGGGCACGTTAGCCAAAAGAAGTAGGCACCCCACTCCTGGCCACCGTGGACAGACAACAGCAGTCGGTCGACATCACTTAGCCGTCCGCGGGGTGCTACGCCACGTTCCGCGGCCGGAGCATGTCGGCCGAAAGAAGTGGGCACTCCACCCCCTGACACCGTGGACATACAACAGCGGTCGGCCGGCATCACTCAGCCCATCAAAAAGGGTGCACCGCCACGGTCCGCGGACGGGTCACGTCGGTCGAAAGAAGTGGGCACCCCACCCCTAGCCACCGTGGACAAACGAGACGGGACGGGACGGGCATGGCCGTGCCGTGGCACGTCGGCCGAAAGAAATGTGCACCCAACTGTGTCCGTTACGTGGTCCCGTCCCTATCCAGGGGCACGTCGGCATTAAAGAAGTGAGTATCGCACCCCCGGCAACCGTGGACAGACAACATCAGTCGGCTGACATCAATTAGTCCATCCGAGGGGTGCTCAGCCACGGTCTGCGGTCGGGGCATGTCGGCCAAAAGAAGTGGGCACCCCACCCCCGGACACCGCGGACAGAAAACAGCCGTCGGCCGACATCACTCGGGTCGTCCGAAGTGGTGCTGCGCCACGGTCCGTGGCCGGGGCACGTCGCCCGAAAGAAGTTTGCACCCCAGCCCCGGCCACCGTGGACAGACAACAGCAGTCAGCCGACATAAATGAGCCCGTCCGCGGCCATGAAGGGACGAGACGGGCCTTGCCGGGGCACGTCGGCCGAAAGAAGTGGGCACCCCACCCCCGGACACCGTGGATAGAAAACACCAGTCGTCCGACATCACTTAGCCCGTCTGCGGTGTGCTCCGCCACGATCCACGGCCGTGGCACGTCGGCCGAAAGAAGTGGCCACCCCACCCCCAGCCACAGTGGACGGACAACAGCAGTCGGCCGACATCCGTTAGTCCGTTTTCGGCCGGGACGGGACGGGACCGTCCGGGCCGGGCCGTGGCACGTCGGCCGAAAGAAGTGGGCACCCCACACCCGGACACTGTGGATACACAACAGCAGTCGGCTGACACCACTTAGCCCGTCCGAAGGTGTGCTCCGCCAATGTCCGCGGCCGGGGCACGTCGACCGAAGGAAGTTGGAAGTGGGCACCCTATCTCCGGCCAACGTGGACAAACAACAACAGTCGGCCAACATCACCTAGCCCGTCGGCGGCCGGGAACGGGCGGGACGGGACGGGCCGGGCCGGGGCACGTCGGCCGAAAGAAGTGGGCACCCCACCCTCGGACACCGTGTACAGACAAAACCAGTCGGTCGACATCACTTACCAGTACGAAGGTGTGCTCCGCCACGGTCCGCGGCCGGGGCACATCGGCCGAAAGAAGTGGGCACCCCACCCTCGGACACCGTGGACAGACAACAGCAGTCGGCCAACATCACCCCACCATATGCAAACTCGCTCCGACATGAGTAATGAGTTAGACTTCCAATAGTTTGAAGGAAATCGAACCTGCAAAAACATAGCTCTGGAAGTATCTAAATGGCTCTGGTAATTAAAAAAAATGGCTCTGGTCAAATTAAAAAAAAAAAAAGAATAAAAATGGCTCTGAAAAAAAAGTATTTTTTTCCCTGCCCCACCCCCGGTCGACATCATTTAGCCGTCCGCGCTGTGCTCCACCACGGTCTGCGGCCGGGGCACGTCGGCCGAAAGAAGTGAGCACCCCACCCCTGGACACCGTGGGACAGACAACAGTAGTCGGCCGACATCACATAGCCCGTCCGTGGTGTCCTCCGCCACCGTCCGCGTCCGGGGCATGTCGACCGAAAGAAGTGGGCACCCCACCCCTGGACACCGTGCACAGACAACAGCAGTCGACCGACATCACTCAGCACATCCAAAGGGGTGGTCCGCCACGGTCCGCAGACGGGTGACGTAGGCCGAAAGAAGTGGGTACCCGACCCCCGGCCATGGTGGACAGACGACAGCAGTCGGCCGACATCACTTAGCCTATCCGCGGTGTGCTCCGCCACTGTCTGCGGCCGGGGCACGTCGGCATTAAAGAAGTGGGCTCCCCAACCCCGGCAACCGTGGACAGACAACAGCAGTCGGCTGACATCAATTAGCCCGTCAGAGAGGTGCTCCGCCACGGTCCACGGCCCGGGTATGTCGGCCGAAAGAAGTGGGCACCCAACCCCGGGACACCGTGGACAAAGAACAGCCGTCGGCCGACATCACTCAGGCCGTCCGAAGGGGTGCTCCGCCACGGTCCGCGGCCGGGGCACGTCGCCCGAAAGAAGTAGGCACCCAACCCCGGCCACCGTGGACAGACAACAGCAGTCGCCCGACATAACTTAGCCCGTCCGAGGCAGTGACGGGACGGGATGGGAATGGCCGGGGCACGTTGGCCGAAAGAAGTAGTCACCCCACCCCGGACACCGTGGATAGAAAACACCAGTCGTCCGACATCAATTAGCCCGTCTGCGGTGTGTTCCGCCACGATCCTCGGCCAGGGCACGTCGGCCGAAAGAAGTGGGCACCCCACCCCCGGCCACCGTGGACGGACAGCAGCACTTGGCCGACATCCGTTAGTCCGTTTTCGGCCGGGACGGGACGGGACGGTACGGGTCGGGCCGTGGCACGTAGGCCGAAAGAAGTGGGCACCCCACCCCCGGACATTGTGGACAGACAACAGCAGTCGGCCGACATCACTAAGCCCGTCCGAAGGTGTGTTCCGCCACTGTCCGCGTCCGGCGTACGTCGGCCGCAAGAAGTGGGCACCTTACCTCCTGCCATCCTGGACAGAAAACAGCAATCGGCTAACATTACCTAGCCCGTCCGCGGCCGGGAACGGACGGTACGGGACGGGACGGCACGGGCACGTCGGCCGAAAGAAATGTTTCCTTCCTGTCCTTCTACCCCTCGATCTACTCAATTGTCTACATTCTATCTACCGGCCTCTTACAGTCCGGACCTTAAAACCATAAAACAGTGCATTAGCGCCATGAATAAAGCAAAACAGAGCATTAGTTTTCATTGTTAGGACGGTAACGAATAGAAATGCAGAGGTAATTATTAAACCCTCTCTAGCGATAGTTAGACCCATCCTTGACTATGCGGTACAGTTTTGGTCTTCGTCCTATAGAATGGACATCAATTCACTAGAATCAGTACAGAGAAGAATGACCAAAATGATACATGGACTCAAAAATTTGCCTTACGAAGAGAGGCTTAGGCACCTTAACTTATATATTCTCTCGAAAGACGCAGAGTGCGGGGTGATCTAATAGAGGTGTTCAAGTGGATCAAAGGCTTTAACAAGGGTGACTCAAACAAGGTCATAATACTAAAACAACAGGGCAGGACGCGCAGTAATGGTTATAAACTGGACAAATTTAGATTTAAAAAGGAAATAGGTAAGAATTGGTTTACTAATAGGGTGGTCGACGAATGGAATAGACTTAGTAACCATGTAGTAAGCGCTGAAACTATCAGTTGTTTTAAGAAACGATTAGACAATTTTTTGATGGGGATGACAGGTGGTGATGAATATGGAGCTAAGGCCTTATTGTCTCTTGCAGTCTCCTTCATTCTTATGTTCTTATGTTATGTTCTTTTAGAGAAAACTGAACACGAGAGAGACTTGGAAGTGCTAGTGAGTCCGGACCTTACAACCAGGAAACAGTGCATTAGCGCCAGGAGTAAAGAAAACAAAGCATTAGGTTTCATTGCTAGGACGGTAACGAACAGGAGTGCAGAAGTAACTATTAAACTCTATCTAGAGATAGTTAGACCCATCCTTGACTATGCGGTACAGTTTTGGTCTCCGTCCTATATAATGGACATCAATTCACTAGAATCAGTACAGAAAACAATGACCAAAATGATACATGGACTCAGAAATTTGCCTTACGAAAGAGGCTTTGGCACCTTAACCTACACTCTCTGGAAAGACGCAGAGTGTGGGGTGATCTAATAGAGGTGTTCATGTGGATCAAAGGCTTTAATAAGGGTGACGCAAACAAAGTCATAATAATAAAACAACAGGGCAGGACTCGCAGTAATGGATTTAAAATGGACAAATTTATATCTAAGAAGGAAATAGGCAAGAATTGGTTTACTAATAGGGTAGTCAACGAATGGAATAAACTTAGTAACCATGTAGTAAGCGCTGAAACTATTAGTTGTTTTAAGAAGCGGTTAGACAGCTTTATTGATGGGGATGATAGGTGGTGATGGATATGGAGCTGCCTAGTGTAGGCCTTATTGTCTCTTGCAGTCTCCTTCATTCTTATGTTCTTATGTAGTTGTAGTACAACTTTATTGCATTTATTGTATTCTAAAGCCAAAGATGGAGGTAAGATTCTAGAGATATGAATATTATAATCAAATTGACTAACGTGGATGTTAATGAAGGATGATAGTGTGCTTTGTTGAAAAATCTACTACGTATTTACTATATAGAAAATAAATCTAAGGCCGTCAAAAATGCTTAAGAATGGTAAAGTAGTATCAGACTGAATCACGTCTATGAAAGTATATTAAGATTATTTCCGGTATGAAATATATTTATATATCTGGCAATTGTGCTCTCAATGTATCGTCTCAGTGACCAAAATACACTTCTTCTCAACAATCAGCTTATAAGAAACCTTTCGGCATGCACGACATTAGGCTAAAAGGATTATATACAAAGTATTTATTCGTTTTTTTATTTGCTGGTTTTAGTTTTTATGTACATTTATATATTTTCTATTTCGCCTATTGATTAATAATTTAAATGGCAAGGTATCTTTTTGTGTATGATATTTAACGCTGATCATTACTGACTTCCATCATAGGTGTGAAGCAAAAGGGTTAACATGAGTCCACTTGCCAGCTCTTGAGGAAAGTAGGGGCATCGGGTGCAAGTTCGCCGTTGGACATCATCATGTCGTCACCCTGGAAGTTGTTCAAAGTACCCATTAGACCTTCCAGGCGACCCAGAAGCTCAGCGCTGGCATAGAGCTGGAAGGTTGGCGAGGATTTGGACACGATCAGGTAAAGGCTTCTTCCTCTTGCAGTCACCTCGTCGGTATGTTGCGAAACAGTGGCGTAGGAGTCGATTGACGCTCTTTCTTCTGTTTGCTCCTGATCGTCGAAGTAAACCTTGTACTCGCTGTCGATGATAATCTTGTGCCGCCCATTGTCGACAGTGATTCCAAATTCGTACTTGTTCTCAGGCAAGACTCTGACAGTAACATGATCGTAGCCATCAGTAGTCAGGATATATTGACATGGGGTCACGGGCAGTTTCAGCATCATTCCATCGAAGGTGTACATTTTCCCATCTCCATAGTATATTGCAGGAGAAGATGTGAGGGCATTGAAGAACTTGTACTGCATAGGAATCAAGGTTTGGAAGAGGCCAATCAAGTTCTTCCATACAGGAAGTCTAGGAGAAACTCCGTAGGGGACCGTTGTTAAAGAATACACAGGACGGTTGAGAGGAAGAACCAAGTGAAGTCTTCCTTCCTTCTTGCTATAGTTGAGTTGAAGAGTTTCCTCGAGAAGTTGGTACAGGAAACGAAGCACTTCTTCTGCTTGAGGGATGTTTTCCTGGAAGAGAATGAGAGTTGAGCTTACAAAATGAAAATCAATATACACGCTTAAAACAAATACAGTGTTCACATTTAATCTCGTTACTCCAAAAATTTTAGAACCAGTGAAGTAACACTTACGAATCCAAAGCTGTGAAGGAACGACTCGATGAACTTGCGGATTAATGGTCTCTGCATAAGCCTTCTGTATACTTTGTTAGCATCAATTTTGATGTCTTGTATAACATGAACCAGGATGTCGATGACAGTTTCCCATTCCTTGGGATACAAAGTCTTGATGTTGTTCATTTTATCGACTGGGTTATATTCACCGTTGACGACATTCCACACATCGACGATAGCTTGGTATTCTTGTGGATATTCCTCCTGCAATCTTTTCGCTAACTCCTCGATCTTCTCCCATAGGGAGGTGCCTATAAGAGTCTTCATCATGGTCTCTGGGGTCAGTTGGTTTTTCTCGTACAGGTCCTTCAGTTGAATTAGAAACTGGGAAAAGAAAATCGTGATTTTAAGCATTTTACCGAGATCGATTATCTTAAAGAGACATTTGCAAGCATTCACTAAGAGTTGTTGCACATTCTTATACTCACCCGTTCTGGTTTGCACAAGGGTTTCCATTATTTCAGATTGGTAAGCTTTTGAGATTTTGGACATAAATTCCGCATATTCGGTGTAGATTTGAGTTATGACCTCGCTGGCATAATGGTAAGCCTCGTGAGACTGAGTTATGATTGTGTGTAATTCGTTGATTAAAACTTGGAAAACGTGATAAAAGTCGGGAATCACTTCATCCTTACGAAGGTCCTCATAAATGTGCAAAAATTCGTCGCGGAAATAAAGCAAAACCTTGTCCGCTTCAACAATAGGCAATTCTACACTTTGGCTTGCAGCATCTTCTTCCAGTTGATGATAAATGGATTGCCACCACTGAATGAAAGTTTCTACTTGAGTTTTAATCGTTTCCATAATCTCCTTCTGCAATAAGAGAGTAAGATGGTCAGATAAATAGGACAATATAGAATAAATTTCTACATATCATCAAAAGATACTATTATCGGAGCACGTAGATACAAACCATGTTTTCTTCTACTTCTTCGTGGTGATAATGACCTTCCAGATCCAGAGTAATGGGGGACGTTAGCTCGGCCTTGATACCAACGACATTAGCAAACCTGTCGAGTTGATTCTCCCAGGGTTTTTCGACCTTAAGGTCCAATTCAATTTTGCCAGGACTCCTCCATCCGGCGTTCAAGAAGTACTTTTTATTATTTTCGTCGCCTTTCTTGAAAGCCACAATTTCTGCATGAGCGGGATAACAGAGGTGGCTCTTGATTTCGTATTCCTGAGACTGCAGGACATAATGTGTGTCAAGGTTGAGTCCATGACAGTGATTTGTCTCTTCGGATCGTAGGTTGGTGGAAATTTCCATGTCAATGGAAGGTGTTTTCAGTTTGGCCGATAGAATACCTTCTTCTGGGACGACTCTTTCGTACTTCAGGGCAATGGATTTTCGTGGTACTGCGGGATCATATGTATAGTGTAGTTCAATGCCTTTTGTCGAGGGTGTCAGTGCAGTGTCAAGAACTATTGTAGGGCTGAACTTCAGAGCCTGAATTGATAGGAAAAGAACATACATTAGTAATTACGGGTGAAAGTTATACTGAATTTTATTTTTCAAAAAACAAAAAACAAAACAAAAAAAACTAAGAGTTTCACTTGTATGATGAGCTTACCTTTGCAGATACGGATACTTCGGTTTTGTAGCTTCCTTCTGATTTCTTGGTCCCCTGCAGAGTCAGGACGATCATATCATCATGAATCTGGAAGATGTCCAGCTCGAGAGAGCCTACTACGGCCAGTGGGGAGAATCCATACTCAGCAGAAACCAGGATATCCTTGGACAGGCCAGGGTAGCTGACTTTACCTTCAATTCGTGTTCCTTGTGTGCCTCGAACTTCTTTGGTCACCACATTACCGGAAACTTCAAATTTGTCTTCACTCTTTTCCTTGTTGGTCCAGAGTTGGACTGATGGCTTGGTCGAATCCAATCTGGTCAAGGCCTCCAGAGTGCGGGAAGGTGTCTCGATTTGCACGTTCCATGCAAGAGGTTCAGGCTGGGAAATCCTTATGTTGAAGTACGTTTCGTCGTTCTTAACCATTTCAAGACGCATGGAACCGTCTTCCTTCTTCTTGGACTCGATACTACTAATCTTACCTGCGTAGTCGAAAGTAATTTTGGCCTCGAAAGAGTTTTCCGTAAATTTGCTCAAGATGTCGGCCACTATGGGCTCCGTCAGTTTGCTCTTAGAGATATCAGCCTGTGCAAGAAAGAAATAAGAGGGGTATTAGATGGGGACTTATACACAAGTAATTAGAGAAGGAAATTACATTCGACGAGGTCTAGAACATGCAGAGTTGCATACCTTGAAAAGGACTTCTCTTTCGTTTTCAGTCTTTTTGTGATACGCATGGATTGCGGAAACAATTTCTTCAATCTCAGGTGACTTCAGTGTGAGACCGGCATCCAGTTTGTAGTTCATAGGTTCATGCAAGTACTCAAGATTATATTCTCCTTTCCATTCGTAGATGTTGTCATGCGCTGTCTTGAAGTGAATGAGAGTTCCCATAGATGATTTGTCGTTAGAATGAGTGTGCTTGTCGAGGAGAGCTCGGATATTCAAAGTTTGCTGGGCAGGTGTGGTCCAAACCAAATCAACTTCATTATGGCCTTCAAATATACGAAGAGGTGAAGCTAGTTGCACCTTCAGGTTGTACTGATGGGGTTCGCCTCTCCAAACAACACCGCCACTGTAAAGAGAAACAGATGGAGAGAAGACATTAAGGGAAAACTACTTTTGCTCTTGATTATATTGCACAAGAAAGGTGGTCTTTAAGATGATCATCAAACCTGCACTTTTAATCAACTTACTGCATAGTGAGAGGACCGCCTTCAGGGAAGTCGTAATTAGTCTCGATGCTGATCTTCTTTGACTCATCATTTTCGGCATCCCAAAGAAGGTCAGATTTAATAACTTTACCCCTAAAGTCTTGATCTATGAAACCTTTAATCCTTTGTCGGTAGCTTTCTTGTGGGAACATGACACTGTTAAAATTGATATGAATCGTATCCTTAGATAGATGGAAATCTGCCTTGGTGTCTGTTAGCAAGAAGAATGCAAAGCTAGTTTTTATGTCACTCTCCTCCTCAGAAATGAGTGTCCTATCAACCATGGAGTTGAGAAGAATGCCGGTGGGGTCCCTCAAATCGACGACCATTTTTTTAAGTTTGTTTGAATTTTCCATAACAGTTGTCAATTTATGAGGTCCCTCGCTGAACCCTGTGATTTCAAGCTCCATCTCCTGAAGCCACTTCTTGTTATTCAGGATCAGCGTGACAGGGCCCTTGACTTCGTATACAACTTGGTCATTGTGCATAAAAGTGGTCACGACGTCGTACTTGGACTCCTCAACGGGATCGATATGTCCAACAATATCCAAACGTTCAGTTAGTTTGGGTATGTGGAACTAAGAGAGAAAAAAAAATGGAAACTCGATCACATTTAGGAAATAACGTCATATTCTAGTTCATGAATTACAGCTGTTATCGACATTTTGGTCAAATATTCCCTAGCACCTCTAAACAAATTCAAAAGATTTGTAGACATATATTTGCATAATCGTTAATATGAAAATGCTTTACCTGTAGTTTGGTTTCGTAGGATAACTTCTCAGCCTCATTCTTCATGAATGATGCCAAAATATAAATGATTTGCTCAGTGGTCTTTCTATTTTCAAGATCCCAAGTGACTTTCATTTCTGTTCCACCATGTTGCACCTTATTAAGTGATCGCAGTTCGACCTCACCCAGGATAACTATGAAAAAAAAATTGAAGGAATGTCATGATGACTTTCTACTTCTCGGAATGTACTTTCACCTTCAGCAAGGCAATAGAGTAGTCTACCAGTTTACCATACAATAGCCTCACCTGTGGTATCCATATCAATGTTGAAGTTCATGGGGAAAGTACCGCTCTTCTTAGTAATAGTTTCAATACCAATATACGTGCGTTCTCCCTTCATTAGGCTACACTTGGTGGACCATTGGGCACTGTCTTCAGACTCTTCTATAGTTCTGATGTGTTCGTGTAGTTTCCAGGCTAATACTTCAATATCTACTTCCCATTTGCGAATGTTGTCTATGCTCGGTATGTGAAGGAGATAAGAGAATCGCACATCTATACCGGCTGCAAAGAAAACAGAAAAGATGTGACTGTGACTCCATTTGTATAAATGGATTATTTTGTATCATATTCATAGAAATTTAGAATCAAATCAGCCTACCTTCAATATCAATTTGAATGAAATCCCTCAAGATGTTGTTGGTTCTGACTGTGACATCGATATTAGTTAATTTGTCTTGAGTAGCAGTAAGCCAAGACGCTTCGAATATTTGCGACTCAGGCTGGAAGGTCCAACTGGGGCTGTAGTAAAGAATGAGACCCAGCTTCTTGTGATTATCCGTTCTTTTGATCTGGAGGTCAGTCTTGAAAGCGTGGGCGTATTCGTCGGCCATATTTATTAGCTTGTACTTCCACAACATTTCCAGGGCCTTGTTCTCAGCATCGTTGACAAAGGTGGTCTGAGCAGAATACTCCAAGAGTGTGGGAAGTGATGGAAACAAGTGCAATATGAGAGTTGTCTTGCTTCGTATAGGATATCTTGGCCTTACATTCACGAGGGATGGAAGATCCAGGAGTATCTACGACGAAGTCGATAGCTTTGTTCTCAACTTCGTTGGTCAAGGTTGCCGTAATTGCGTAGCCTTCCATCGAAGCTTCGGCTTTTTCTGCAGTAAGACTGAATTCAAGTGGTTTGCCAAATGGCATGGAATTGCTATGAAGAGGATCGGGGAGATTGAGGATATAGCAGAACCGAAGACCGAGTGGGTTTTCAAAGAAATCGGTGCACTCATTCTTTTCCACAAGACGAACATCGTTGATACCTTCAGGAAGGATTTTATGCTCTGGGTTTTCGTTTAGTACTTGGATCTTTTCATTGAGCATATAAGTTTGACTCTTGAATGAAATGATGTCCCACTTTTCGGGGAGGTCCCACTTGATAGATAGGGCTTCTCCCTTCTTGAGATCGATCCTGATCTTTCCACCATGGGAGATGTGGAGATTGTTCTTCATCTTGATGCCATGTTTGAGTACAGACTTGAATCCAACGAAGCCGTCGAGCTCTACATCTAAGCCTGGTACAAGTTCTATGAAGGCCTGTGGGTTGTCACTGGAAATTATATTCTTTACGTCGACCTCAGCATCCACGTCCAGACTAAGAACTGCTGCTCCACCCAGGTCCAAGTGAAGTGGGATTCCTTGCATGGTAGGAATGGTGTAGTCCAAATCGAAAGGAAGAGTCCTGGCCGTCTTTATCTGAGTCTTGGACATAGCTTGGTCCAAGAAGGCGAATAAATCACTAATAATCATATCCACGTCGATGTTTTTGAGTTCAGAGTTCAGAGAGGCGAAAGAGACTTCCTGACCAAAGAGACGGAGGTACAGGTCAACATGGGGCTGTTTGTCTTCGTGTTTGCGAGAGCGCACGTTGGTTTCCAGGAAAGTTTCGACAGCTGGGAATTCGACGCTCCTCTTAGACCTGAATGTTTCCATCAAATAATCAGCAATTTTGAATCCTCTGCCTTGAACAAAGTTCGAAATGTCTCCGATGATATGGTTGAAGGGAGTAGACTTCAGATATCCTTTGGGACCAAATACATCATCCACAAGTGAGTTGAAGCCCTCAACCCTGGCACCTACTTCCGCCAAGTTTCATCATGTTTCCAAGTGTGTCGACCGTGACGTTGAAAGTTAAGGGAGCGTGGAAGGACCGACTTGCGGGAATAGACGAGATTGGAGTCGATTTCGGCTCCCAGACCAAGAGTTCGGAAGAAATAAGAGAGTTCCGTGTTTCTCGAAAACTTTCTGATGTCTTCACTGTAGTCACCGGGGAGGACAGTACTGGAGAGGAGGTAACGGAGGTGGTCCTTGTTAGGAGAATCTGTTTCCTGAAGATTCTTCAGATGAGTGAGCACCAAACTGCGCACTGTAAAAAAAAATATAATACAATTTTCATGTTAACTCGATATGTTTTACACTCATTTACACATACATGTATACATAAATGTTGTACATACATACATATATAGTCTACATACACATTGTATAGATGTACGCTTATGTATAACTATATATATATTCGTGTATATGCAATTATATGCATATATATATATATATATACATATACATGTATATGTATATGTATATGTATATATATATGTATATTTTATATGTATATGGATATGTACATGTATATATATATGTACATGCAAGTGGTCTACTTTGGATATGTATGTATATATATATATATATATATATATATATATATATATATATATATATATATATATACGTATGTATGTACATACGGGTACAAGTACTACGTCGGCCGGGTTCAGGAAGCAAGTTCCTCAACAGCGTGGATAAATGACTGAAGGACACAACAAGAAGATATAGTGTCCTATTTGTGGATAAGAAAAGTGAACCTAGAATTGCCAAAGAACACCATTTCATAAAATTTATGCATGTAACCCTGAAATCTGATATAACGTACCCTGAATGTTGGTTTCCTTGATTGCAGAGTCGATGATGTGTCTCATCTCAGTCATATCGTCAATACAGCGGATTGCATTAAGGTAGGCTGCTGATCGTATTTCGGTTTCTTCCTTCTTGTCATAGTAGTGGTGCAAACAACTCACGTGGGTACTAGAAAAGGTGGGTAAAGCTGAGTGTAAGTCTTCCTCTTTCATAACTGGATTAAAATAAGTAAATAATGTGTGAAGAAAGCCATTGTTTTGGAACTTACCCATAAGTTGCAGGGCACTTTCCTATAGGCCTGGGCGGCCACGACGCGAACCGAAGTTTCAACACTGACATCATTGATGCATTGCTTGATTGTGGAAGATACAGGTTCGGGGATGTATCCTACGTTACCAAGTGCCTTAAGGAGGAGTTTGGCATGTTCGCGTTCCTCGGGGTGTAGCTCCGTGGCATGTCTCGGCAAGCTTACTGGTGGCCAGCATGATGATCTCATCGACGAGCCCTTCCTCTCTGTATCTAGGGTGTTGGCGGATGTAGGTACTGACCATGGAAGCAGCTGCCAAAAGGACGGTCTTAGGGGGATGGTCCATCGTGACTAGAGGGGCGAAGTGACTTGATGGCGAAGGCATTGGGACGGGGCATCATGTGAAGGGCTGCGGCGTAAAGGGCAGTTCTTCCTGAGGAGGCCCTTCCTTGCGAAATCTCTTCCACATATAACGGGAACGGCTCCAGACTCACTGAGGAAGGCGATGGCGTCGAGGTACATCTGTTCGAGCTTGTGCCAGTTGGGGCAGTAGGCGCCAGCACGAATATTGTCGAGGATAGCCTTGACGTGAGAATCAGGAGCATGGCGGAGGCAGAGTCATTCCATGGTAGACAAGGGCGGCTGTCTCAGACTCGACAGTGTTTTCGACCTTGGCGCAAATGTCTTTGGTGATCGCGTCGAGTCTGGGGAACAACAGTGTCCCTCTTCTTGGGGAGTGGTGAAGTCGAACTTGAGCTCTTTCTTAACCAGGTGGTCGGACGAGAAGGTGAGGAGGGCAGGGTCCACCTCTACCTGGGACTCGAACTGAAGGGTGGCCTTTTGTACAGCCTTGATGTGTTTGTAGACGCCGTACATGGGTTTGAGGATGTTGGTGTCAGTACACTCGATGGAGGTGTAGAGACCACTCTGGATGTTTTGCTGACAAGTCGAGCTGGATTCCTCGAGAGGAAGAGGCATGTTGAGCCAGGGTAGGTTGTTCATCGTTTCAGACGGGACGGTAGAAACGGTCCTCACACCTCTTGTTGTCCTTCTCCTTGACCACTTGCACATCAGTTTCGGAGACGGGAGTCAGGGTTGTAGCTGGTGGGGCACTTACCCTGGATGTCTCTCTGAGGAAAGAAGAATGAGATCGGTCAGAGCTACAATCTTGTTAGATCTTGGAGAGGAGCAATCTCCGATGTAGTTGACTGAAAAATTGAAGAGTAGAGCTGTAGTTAGCCTTACCTCTGTGATGGTGGTTTCCTTGTTGACCTCAGAGAAGGAGGGAAGAGTGTTCTGGAGGTAGGAGGCCACACTCATCTTGGCGTTGACGGACCACGTGTCGTCCTCGGGGTCGACGCACACGTGCTGCACTCGCCCGTCCATGATGGCCATCATGAGGGGACGCTCAGACACCTTGCCCATCTCTGGCACGACGCTCGCGTCCTTTCCGTTCATCTGGAACTCCTTGATGGTGGATGGCCACGTCGCAGGGCGTGAGCATCGGACAGTTCGACCTTGGAGTTCCATTCGACCCGGGTGTTTGCGTTCTCCACATTCTCGAAACGAAGGTTGGACTCCCCATGCTGTTGGTAAACATAAGTGTGTCCAGGGGCGTAGCTGAGCTTTGGAGTGCCAGTTACGTGGGGCACTCTGTGGAGCAACGCACTCCTTCATAGGTGGCTGAAAGAAAGTATTGAGAAAAAGTGTTCACTGAGACCACATTAAAAGGCACCCTAGACCTTCCCTCTATCATAGAATATATTTTCGAGTAACTAAGCTCATAACAAAAAGTGTCGATGCTGGATTCTGCTTTGAACAGCAGCATTCAGCAGTAGTTTTGTAAGCCTACCCGCACGAGCAGCCAAGGCGAAGGAAAGGATCGTGATTAGGAACAAGCGCGCCATGGTGTCCGTCTGATGACCCCACCAAGACTGATGCTCGAATCGTTTCCACTGCTATATATACGGCGAGTTGCGAGGCGATATAACGACCTTAGCAACCACATGATTTGAATGTATGATAAGGCGTACACTCATGATCTGGAAAAAATAAAAAATATATCTTTGACAATTACTGATAACACAACATTTTAGTAAGTGGAAGAACGTGTTTTATATTATATTATATGTATTCATTACATTATGTGTTATTATATATTATGTTATTAAAATATATATCTGATATATTATATATTCATATTTCATTACAATTATATATTATATATTTATACATTGTATATTATATATTATATATTATATATCATATATTATTATATTATATATTACATATTGTATATTATATATCATGTATTTTATATTTTATATTATATAATTAATATATCATATATTATACATTATACATTATACCTTTTATAATTTATATATTTTATATTATATAATTATATATCATATATTATATATTATATTTAATATATTATATAGTAATTATTATATAATCATGTATTATATATCATATATCATATATTACTATATCATACATTTTATACTAAATACTATATACTAAATCATTATATATTATACATTATATATTATATTATTATTATGTTAGATATTATCTATTGTATATTATATAAATATATCATATATTATATATTAGATTATTATATATTATATATTATATATTATATATTATATATTATTATATTGTATATTATATATTATATATTATATATCATTTATTATATTATTATGTATTATATATTATATATTATATATTTTATCATATGTTTACATATTATATATTATATATTATATATTGATATATTATATATTATATATTATATATTATATATCATATCTTATTTATTATATATTATATGTTATATATTATATTATATATCATATATCATATATTATATATCCTATATTATAAATTATATAGTATATATTATATATTAAGTATTAAATATTATATATTATATATTATATGTTATATATTATATATTATATATTATATATTATATATAATATATTATATACTATATTATTATATATTTTATATTATTACATAATATATATTATATATTTAATATATTATATATTTTATATTATATATCATATATTATATATTATATATCATACATTATATATTATACCATATATATTATATACTATATATTTATATACCTATATATTATATATTATATATTGTATATTATTATATAATTCTATTATTATATTATATTATTTTATATCTATATATTATTTATTATACATTATACATTATATATTATATATCATTTATTACATATTATATATTAGTATATTATACTTTATATTTTATATATCATATATTGTATATCATATATTATATATTATGTATTATACATTATATATTATATATTATAATATTATATTATTTCCAGTTATATATTTATATATTATATTATTATATATTTATATATATTATATATTATATATTATGTATTATGTATGATGTATTGTTTATTATATATTATATATTATCTGTTATACATTCTATATTATATATCATATATTATATATTATGCATTATATATTATATATTATGTATTATATACTAATATTTTATATATTAATATCTTATATATCATATATTATATACTATATATTCTATATTATTATTATATATTATATATTATATATATTATCTATATATATATTATTATATATCTTATTTTATATATATTATTATATATATATTATTATATTTTATATATATATATATCATAAATTTCATATTATATATATTTATGGTAATACGCATAAGGACGCACCAGATAGTGAAAATAAAATTATGGGGGAAATAAAAAAAAAAATTCAAACAATGGGTCACTGGAAAGGAAATTAAATTCACTCATTGGCAACGAACGATGATGGATCTTTCACAGCTCAATAGACATCTATTAAGAGATCAATAAATTGGTCCACGGGATGAAAAAATAAATATCAGATAATTGGAAGAATGGAGGAGGAAACTACAAAAAAAATACAAATGATAATAAAACTAATGATGAAAACGAACTTGTTTGCAAGAATAATAGTTGAAAAAATGTAAGCAACAAACATCAACAACAACAACAAAGGCGTCCTAATTGGTTAAAGTTCAAACCTCTATAGAAAAGGCAAAACAAACTTGGAAAGGACATCTGATACCGAGCTTTGATGATAAACAGATGATAAGATTTAGAAAAACAGAGTTTTTTTTTAACAAAGTGCGATGTTTATGCCAAAAATGAAATTATGTCATGTATCCATAGATGATAATGATGACAACGAATATTATCCTCTTGAACAAATTGTTGCATTTGAACTGAAGGAAACAAAAAAATTATTTTCTTCGTGAAAAATATGATTCAGAAAAAATTTGGTAAAATTACTATACAAAGAAAGCATGTTTATAAATACCCAAAGTATTTGCGAGACAGGTAAAAAATATTATATCACCCTGTAAGAAGCTGGTAGAAAAGGTGGTAGAAAGAGGGGTAGAAGACGGGTGTTGCATCTTACAAGTAGGTTGTTTGTTAATAACAGCCCGAGCGAGCTTTCCGAGTTCGCTTTTCCGCTTTGTGTAGGTAATAAGATATTGCTTGTAAATAACAGACCGCGAGCTCGAATGTATATTTGTATGTTGTTGAGATGACATTTCTTTGTAACCTAAGTGAGAATTATGCAGAGACTCGAGATTATTCTAAGTAAACAATATTGCCGTAAAGACTTGAAACAAAGAATCTGATTGGTGAAACGGTGGAGGAGAAAATTCAACTGGTTTAGGAAAGTAAGATCACGCACTTTGGGGAAGATCTTAAATATAAAATTAAAGATCATTGTATTAAGAAAACCACTATGTCACTGCAAAGCTCACGTAGGATCTTGTATACGTCTCTCGAGAGATTCCTTAGAAGAACTTCATAGAGGGCGCTGTGTATAAGAATTAACAGAGATCAGAATAAAAAGGAGATTTGATTCACGTAGACAGAAGATAATAACTGGAGGAAATGAGGCGCCATATCCATGAGCGAAGGCCGATATGGCAACCATACACCTAATCTCTGAAATATTTCACAGCCCCTTTATCAAGCAAGCATGTAACCCAATATCAGTTAATAGAACATCAGGGGCTCCCGGCAATGTGACTAGACTCTCCGTTGTAATGCCCACTTGCTCACCAGCTCACCATCCTCAGGTGTAGGCCTATGGCCTGACCTGGTGTGGGTTTTAGGCCGATGTTGGATCGCCAACCAACCTGGCCAGGGCTGTCGAGAACCAACTTAGTAAGTCCACAGAGGGTTTCAGGACTTGACCTCATGACCACCTGATCATGAGTTCAAGGCGGTATCCACTGGGCTACCGTGTGCCCCCCCCCCCTATGTGAATGTTGGTACGAATATAGGTCTCTTCAACTCTTGCGCAAGTTTAGATAATTTCCATATTATCTAGCACATCTTGATTATCAATGCTGCGAATACCTTCGTAAGTATATCGAAGTACTGTCAAAGAAACAAATTCATAGGGAGTATAGTATCTATTCTCCCTAATGACCTAGTAATGGTCTATATCATTTATATATACTATGAATAGAAGTGGCCAAAGAACGGAATCCCTAGGAACTCCACTTGTAACATTTTTTCATCTAGTAGTTTTTCCATTTAAAACACCTCTCTGTTTTCGATCATTCACTCAATACTAGTCCAACTTAATAGGCTACCACTTATTCCGTGTTAAGCTGATTTAGTAAGTAGTCTTTCGTGGGGGACGGTATCAAAAGGTTTTGCAAAGTCTAGATATATTAAATCTATATTATTTCTTTTGTCATAATTCGAGATAACTGTGTTGTAGACTTCGAGTAAGTTAGTCACGCAAGAACGTTTCCGTCTAGAACCATGCTGGCTATCATTTATCAAACAGTTACTTTCTAAATGATGTTCGATGGCATCTCTGATGATAGTTTCCATCATTTTTTCTACGATTGAAGTCAAACTTATAGGCCTATAGTTTTTTTCACCTTTTTTGAATATGGGAGTAACGTTATCTAGATTCCATTCTTTTGGGACATCTCCGGATATGATGGATTTCTTGAAAATAATTTCTAATGGAACAACAATCTCATTTTTCATTTCCTTTAAGATTCTTGGATGCCAACCGTCAGACCCTGCTGTTTTATTAACTTTGAGTTTCTCTATACACCTTTTAATTTTTTCTTTTGTTATATTTACCGTAGTGAGTAAGTTTACCCAAGACTTTTCACAGGTTTCAGTTTGGATTTCACTTTGAGGTGATTCGTTTACGAATACCGAGCTAAAATAATTGTTTAAAATATTACACATTCCTTTATTTGAATATTCAAGTTGACCGTCAGCAGATAATAGTGGACTAATGTGATTCCTAACAACTTTTCTATCTCTAATGTAACTATAGAATTCTTTGGGATTCTCTTTGGATTTATTAGCGATATTCATTTCGTATTGTCGTTTTCGTTTTTTTTTTTTTTTAATCCCTCTGTATTGATACATAACTTTCATAGTCAATAGATGCACCCGAGCACTTATATTTCTTATAAGCCTGCCTCTTTTTAGCAATACTTTTTTCAGTTTCTTTGTCGAGCCACTTTGGGCGAGCCTGATTTGGGGGACGTCTGTCCTTAAAAAAAAAATGTAAGTATGAATCATCTGAGTGAGCGTATTTTGAAACATTTCACACATCTGATCTACAGGTCTTTCGCTTTATTTTGCTTCACAATCTCTAAGCTGAAGCTCCTGACGTATTCCTATGAAATGAGTTTTACTGAAATCGGGTATATTAGAAACACAAGTATCTATTCTAAAAAAAATTAGGAGTTTGAATCTAACTAAGTTGTGATCGCTATTTGCAACAGTTTCACCGACTTCTACATCAGTTACCATGCTTTCGCGGCTAGTGATCAATAGATCGAAGAAGTTTCCATATCTTGTGGGCTCTTTTATATGCTGAACTAAGTAATTGTCACTAAGAAAATCAATCAAGCGACTACCTATATGGCCATGTTCAAGGGTCATCCAATCAATTTCAGTAAAATTGAAATCACCCATTATCAATAAATCCCGGTTGCAGAAACTAGACAGTTCTTGAAATAACAGTTTGTCGTCTGCTAATGATAATGTCTTTGGCCTATATATTACACCTACATTCATTTTTTATCCATTTGTTTGGGTTAACTCAACCCACACACTATCATATGCATCCTGTTTCACTTTCTCTGAAACACAAGCATGGACATTGTTTTTAACGTACAACAGAACACCCCCACCTTTCTTGTGCTTTCTATCCTGATGAAAGTGTTTAAATCCCGCAATATTAAATTCAGCTTCGAACTCTGTACCATTTAACCATGTCTCAGTTATTCCTATCATATCGGGATTTTCGCTTTTGACATACGCCTGTATTTCTTGAAATTTGTTCCTAATACTACGAGCATTAAAGTACATGATATTTTTTCCTCCACTATAATTACATCCCATCGTGATCTTTTGTCTTCCACTGACATTACATCCTATCTTGATATTTTGGCTTTCATTGACATTCTGTCCGGTATCCCTTCCTAAAATTGCTTCAATCTTTGAATTCACAGTACTAAGTCCATGTCTGTCTATCTTATGTCCCAAATAGATTACACTGTCTTGCAAGAACTTACATTTTTCAAGTTTTACTATCAATCCTGCTTCTACTAGTCTTGAGAATATATAATTTCTTAAAGTGCTCCACTGCAGTCCGAGAAACTATTAAAATGTCATCTAGAAATACACTGGCAGTGTTTCCTAACAAGCCATCTAGAATAGTATTCATTAATCTCATGTAAGTTAATGGACTATAAGATAACCCAAATGGCATTCTCTTGAACTCATAATGTCCCGTTGGAGTAGAAAATGCTGTGAACTCTCTTGAGTCTTCATTTACCTCTATTTGCCAAAAAGCTTATTTGATATCTATTGTGCTAAAATATTTATTTTCAGTTCCTAAACTTCTCAAAATATCACCGATAACTGGTAATGGTAACCTGTCACGAATGGTGTGCTTATTCAATTCCCTATAATCAATAACTGGGCGCATAGTTCCATCTGACTTTGGCACCAAAATCAAAGGCAAGTTCCACTCACTTTTACTATGTTCAATGATATCCTGTGATAACATTTCAGTGATCAGTTTATCTACTATTGCTAATTTATAGTGAGTAACTGTAGGCGGGTATGTAAATAGGCTGTGTCCCTGGTTTTAATTTAATATGATGTTTTAAAACAGTTGTTTTGCCTAAGGCGTCCCCTGGCAACGCAATTGCTTTATTGTGTTTCACAAGCAAAGCAACTAAACTTTCATCCAACTCAGGGCAATTAGTTGATTCTAATTTATCTTTGTATTTATTTCTTAAAATCATTTCTTCCTGGACTAAACAGATTGATGAAATTGGTCATTCTAACTCCTCACTACTCTCATTTAAAATCTTAATGGGTTTTGTACACACCTGAAAACATCCTATTTGTGTACCTTTCCTTAAAACTATATCTTTATTCATGGTGTTGATTATTGATATTTCTACTATGTTCTTATTTGACTTATAAATCCCTGAGTCTAACTTCAACCCTTTTAATCTGATTGATTCTGGGACTGTAATTATTTCAGAGTCTACATTGACTCCTTTCAAATACACTATCACCTTGTTAATTGCTCTGGAGTGCAATAACGTCGACTTTATTACACCACCTTCTATAATTTGCAAAACTTTAGTAGTTGATAATTTAGTCATTTCTGGGATTTCCTGAACATCTGAGTTGGGTTCACAAGTTGCTTTAATTTCTTTTGGTCTAGACCGCTCGGCCTCGTTATCTAAAATAGAAATTTTATCTAGGGATTCATTGATTCCTGTCACTGGTCTTAAGTCTGGTGGATTAAAAAATGGGATTAACTGTGACTTCACTAAAATCCCTAAGTCAGCAGGACATATTACCATGTTTTCTTTTCTCATAGTTGCAAATCCTATCAATAAGTCTCCTGGAAAAACAGATTCTTCTACAACTATCACTGGAATGTGCAAATGTTCATTTGTATATAAGATAACTTCTAGTTCAACCTTACCTAATGTTTTTAATTGATTTCCGGTTACTCCTTGCAATAAGTAACGGATTGGTTCCAATATTTTCACTCCTGGTTTCAACTGGTTTAAAACTTTACTGGTAATTACATTAACTACAGATCCTGTATCAATAAATATTTTAATAGGCTTATTGAACACTCTACCAGCAATGAGAGATCCTACAGAAGTTCTTCCAATAGTAATTATCAGTTTGTTAGTTTCTTTCACCTTACTTTTATTCCCATATTTAACACAATACCGTCTATCCGTATATATATGGGAGCTCTAAAATATTGATTTATTCTGTGTTTGGGGATTTTCCTCTTAATTCTGGGTGTACACGAAAATGTCTACATTCATGAGTTCTATGGCCTATTGTATTATGATACATACAGAATGGTGGATTTCTACACATATACTCATTATGACCTTCATATTTACAATTTCTACAAATAATTCCATAAAAACAGTCTTGTGCTTTGTGTCCCCAGGTATTACAATTAAAACATAGGATTCTAGCATCCCTGGATGGACTTCTAACATTCCGTCTATGTCCTACTTCTGTTTTCTTAAACTCTCTAGAGTTCCTATGTTGGCCCACGGTCATTACATATGGGTTTATTATTCTGGTCTCACTGTACCCTTGAAGAAGATAATCTACTTCTCCTAAACTTATATTTGACTTAAGATCTTTATACAGCTTTTCTGCCGTTAAGTCATCAGAATTTTTGGCTAACAATCCAAATGTGATCAATTTTATTACCTGAGAAATTTTCATTTTGTCACTAGATCTTTCTATCCAGTCTGAATCTTTCAAGATAGAATTCATGTCTTTTGACCATCTATCTAATCTAGCTAAGTATTCTGTGTCTGTTTCACTTGTTCTAACTTCTTTGATAATTTTTACCAAAGACCTGATAGGATCCTGGTCACATTTGGACATAAAATGTTTGATAAATGATTTATTGTAAGCTTCATATTGGTTGATATCTTCCATTTGCTGGAAATTAATGATAAACCTAGCCCTCCTATTCCCAGGGTCTATATTCTCTTTTAGAAATTCTATTTTCCTTTTCTCATCAGTAATGTTTTTACTCACAATAAGAGTGTCTATCAAATTAAGGAACTTGTTTACCCCTAATGTATTTGCTCCCCCAGTAAATTTGGAAATATTAATATTTGAGGTATGAACCTCATGCCTCAACACATTTGAACTAGTAGTTATATCTTCAGTAGTTAATTTGACTTGACTGCCCCGCTTACGTACGTCACTTCGACGTCTCACCTCGACGTCTCACCTCGACACGTTCGTCAGCTTCGTCGGTCACTGCTTTGAAGATCTTTAAGGTGATCTTCATTCCTCTCGTAGTCGATCGTCCCGTCAGACCTCGTCCTTGAAACCAACACACGCTTGGTTGTGGTTGCGGTTGTGGTTTGGTGTACTCCCGTAGACTTATCTTGCACAACTTCACGCGGCCATCTGATTTGCACCAGTCTTATAATCTCTTCGGAGGTGTGTTTAACACTCAGTTCATCACTCGCTGTTCACCACTGTCTCCCCCGTCTCCGCTGTCACCATTTCCGTAATTCTCCAGGGTTGTTCTCGCAATTGGTTTTTAAGGCCCCATACCTTTTTTCCTTTTTTAAAGTTGAGGGATGAATAAAATGAGGGTGTATCTTAAAGATGCTTCTTGGTCTTGTGATGTACACCCCGAGAGTCCCACTGGGAACCCTCTACATTACGTCAAGCCACCTTCGTTCTGACATCACTCTTTCATTCATCCAATAGTCTTTTACTTCTCAAACAAGTGCCATACCTTAAGGGCGTGACTTTTCCTCTCTGCGCCAATAATTTCTCTCCTCCTCCACCTTTTTCTCCAATCAGAGAGGCTGTTATACTGTTTCAAACGATACCACCACGTAAGCATTATGTCGCAACGAAAATGGCTTGTACGCTTACAATTTTTGCTTCCTAAGCGATATTACAACAGTCACCTCCGTTTAACAACAATATTGCAAAACACCAGGCGACACTCTCCTTCAACCTGCAACTCAGCATTTTGTTATTTATACAAGGCGCGAGCAAGTGCGTGGATGACTAAGCCTTTCCTGTCGGCCATTGTATCATAACATTCTACTAAAAAGACTATAAATGTTTCCTTCCTGTCCTTCTACCCCTCGATCTACTCAATTGTCTACCTCTATCTACTGGCCTCTTACAGTCCGGACCTTAAAACCAGAAAACAGTGCATTAGCGCCAGGAATAAAGCAAACAGAGCATTAGTTTTCATTGCTAGGACGGTAACGAATAGAAGTGCAGAGGTAATTATCAATCTCTCTCTAGCGATAGTTACACCCATCCTTGACTATGCGGTACAGTTTTGGTCTCCGTCCTATAGAATGAACATCAATTCACTAGAATCAGTACAGAGAAGAATGACCAAAATGATACATGGACTCAGAAATTTGCCTTACGAAGAGAGGCTTAGGCACCTTAACTTACATTCTCTCGAAAGATGCAGAGTGCGGGGTGATCTAATACAGGTGTTCAAGTGGATCAAAGGCTTTAACAAGGGTGACTCAAACAAGGTCATAATACTAAAACAACAGGGCAGGACTCGCAGTAATGGTTATAAACTGGACAAATTTAGATTTAAAAAGGAAATAGGCAAGAATTGGTTTACTAATATGTGGTCGACGAATGGAATAGACAAAAGAAAAAAAAACAAAACACAAAAAAAAAAAAACTAATATAAAAATAATACAAAAAACAAAAATTAAATTATACTGGGAAAAAACAAAAAAAGAGTAAATATTAGACATAAATGCTATATGTGATTATATATTAGTGATGTGGTGTTGGGGTGAATTTGTTGTATAGATAATATGTAACTATTGTCTCTTGCACTCACTTATTCTTATTCTTATGATATGTTCTTATACACTTCCGACATCCGATAGTCAACGCTTCTTACCCTCTCCAAGACATGCATTCCCAATATGCCGGACTTCTGCCATTACAATTTCCCACGCCCATTCCTACTTAAAACCCAACACTTCCTTCCCTCCCCGTCCATGACCCACATAGATCAAGCACACATAGAAGACATTTACACTCACTATCTCCCCCCCACCAATACGTTATTACACAATTACACCGTACCACAAACCATATCCCATAATATATAACCGAGCCCACAAATATAATTATTATTCAGAGTCCAGACCTCCCTCTTGCAAAGTATAAAAACAAAAGACTGTTACCGAATTTTGTATCAAATCATAGAGACCAGGATACCAATACGAGTATGTTGGGTAGAATCTATTGTAGTGTTTGGCGTGGTTGGGTGTATGTCCTTTATCTGGGGTTCTTGAGTTATTGGGTTAACATGAATACATAATAACAGAAC